>NW_012101388.1:3353246-3393022 GCF_000951045.1 Mandrillus leucophaeus | reverse complement strand
TATATATATATATAAAATGCTACATCCCTGGAAACATTACTTTTAATGTTTTGCTTGTGTATTCTGTGGTCCCTAAATATGGTCACATTTCATACATGTGTACTCTCTAAATTTGTGATTTTAAACATTTATTTAAAAGTCCTATTTATTAATCACTGAGCTTGTGCCAAACATTGGGTGAGGTGGTGATGGGTGAAAAGATGAATAAGGCACAGTCGTAGAAACTCATAGCCTCGTAGGAGAATCAGAGAGGTCAGCAGACATTTAAAACCTGCTGAGAACTAAGTACAGGTTTCAGTGGTAAGATGCAAGGTGCTGCTGAGGCAGGGATGGACCCAGAGATGGAAGAGGCACCGACAGTGAGAGAGTTGCTCTTAAGCTTTAAAATGATGTCACTCCTGAAAATAAAAATCTTCTTTGCTAGCTGGTCACCTGAATTCATTTGGTTTACCTTGTCTTTTTCCTGTAGTAGGATTTCACAGAGGATTTAACGTGTAATGACAGGAACTCGAAACTGAGTGCAAAGACGTGGTTTTGACCATCAGGGAGAATAAAAACCAGCTCCTTGGTTTTATTAGGTACTGGGATCCTTGTTTCTCGTTGCACGTGGTGGATTTTGTAATGTTTGCATCCTTCAAGTTGTGAGTTGCCCTTTCCTGAATACTTGATATGTTCTACACAGCAAAGTCTGCCAGTCAAACGGCACAAAAAAGGTGTGTTCTGTGGTTCCTTGTTAACATACATACAGCTTTTTGGAACACAAATAAGTTCAAAGTTGTGCAAAGCTGTAAGATGTTCCGTATTGCTCTGGGCGTTAATATAAAGTGAAAGCTAGTTACAGTTTGCAACTGAATTAGTAGCAGTCTCTATTTATAATGCACCCCTACTTTGACATAGTACATATATTTTTAAAGGAAGACTTAATATCCAATTATTTTTACAAGAAAGCTGGCTGGCTAACTTCAAGAAGTTCTAGTTTTCAGTTAAATATTTTCTTTTCTTCAGGGGAGATGGTGGTTATGACAGGATCCTTTTGCCTTATAGAAAGCCTTGTGTAACAGATAAAGTAATTAGGTGTAGACCAAAGTAGTTTGCTCTGTGTGATTCTTTAACACCCCCTCAAAGCTACTCGAGCATGATATTTCATTTAATTAAATACCCAAAGAGTCAATTGAGAGGCCAGGCGCAGTGGCTCAAACCTGTAATCCCAGCACTTTGGGAGGCCTAGACGGGTGGATCACGAGGTCAGGAGATGGAGACCATCCTGGCTAACACGGTGAAACCCCGTCTCTACTAAAAAGTACAAAATAACCGGGCGAGGTGGTGGGCACCTGTAGTCCCAGCTACTACTCGGGAGGCTGAAGCAGGAGAATGGCGTGAACCCGGGAGGCGGAGCTTGCAGTGAGCTGAGATCCGGCCACTGCACTCCAGCCTGGGTGACAGAGCGAGACTCTGTCTCAAAAAAAAAAAAAAAAAAAAAGAGTCAATTGGAGCTGTCCACTACGTGAAACTTCTTGGAAGTGTGAAGAAAGAATGTCACAGGAGGGTTTGTGTGTTCACCACAATCTCAGGACTGTCCTGGTGCTGGGCTTTGCTTTTCCTCAGGGGGCTTCCCAGTACAGCTTGAAGCAGTCAGGGCCAGAATTGTGAAATCAGTCCATCATCTTCACTGGTTATTTGTGGAAGCCCAATTTACCCTACTTTTACTCACATCCCTAGACAAGTGAGTGCAAATAACTGAAATGACTCATAAAGTCTTTGAATGAATTGATTTTCTCTTTTTACTTGAAATCAAAAATAAATGTTCTCTTTTTTTCTCTGGCAAATTGCCTCCTGTGCAGTTATAGCTGTGTATTTCTCCTGGGATTTACAGCATTTGAAAATCAGCACTTGAGAGACTTGTGCACCTGTGTGCCCATATATGGCTTCCTGTTTTGTCACATCAGGCAGTCGCCTGCTATGTTCAGATTCGGGGCTTTTTGGGTGGGAGAGCCATGAATGAATGTCCCATGGAAGGGTGCTGGTGAAGAGCGTTGTGATTGTTCTGTTTGCAATAGAGTGTGTTTGTATCCTCATTTATTTTATGGAGAAAACAGGGTGCTTGCTTTCCAGAGACCTTTCTAGGATTCCTCCGCAAAAACCTCCTGTGAAAATTCCAAATGGTTTGAAAGACCCTTGGACCCTCAGGAGCACAAAGCTGGACATCTTTGCAGATGATCTGAGCAACCCCATAGCTACTGTTGCAAAGTGCTGTTTATCTCCATTCGAAGTTGAATCTCATGGTGGGTTTGTGTTTGATAACCCCTTTTTACGATCGCCTCAGTTCAGGACAGGGGATCGAGAAGCTATATTTTCAGAATGAAATGAACCTGAGCAATAATCATTAACTCAGCATCGAGGGATAAGAATGTGACACCCTACTTAGGGTAAAGATAACAGTGCTCATATAGGAATAATGCCCTCTATATCGGTTTCCTTGAGTTGATGTCACAGAGTTCCAGAAGCTGGGTGGCTTAAAGCAGCAGAAAATTGAGGTGTTGACAGGCGCATGCTCTGAGGGCTTTAGGGAAAAAATGTTGCTAGCTTCCGGTGGTTGCTGGCAATTTTTAGCTTTCTTTGGTTTGTGGCCACATCACTCCAATCCCTGCCCCCATTGTCACATGGTATTTTCTCTGTGTCTCTGCTTTCACGTTGTCTTCCCTCTATGTAGGTGTGTGTGTCCAAGTTTCCTTCTTATAAGGACACCAGTCACTGAATTACATCCCACCCTAATCCACTATGACTTCACCTTAACAGATTACATTTAACAAGACCTTCTTTTTTAAATCGGGTCACATTCTGAGGTTCTGGGAGGAAAGTTTCTTCTGGAAGAAGTTTTTGGGGAACACTGTGTAACTCAGTACATTTTTCTCTGGCATCTTCATTTCCTTGCAGCAACCTCACAGGAAAGCAAAACCAAATTTACAGCATCAGTTACTCAAATGGAAATCCATCTTGAGTATAATGTGACTGTACAGCCAGAGTTTTCCACATGGTAGGTTGTAGCCCACAAATGAACATGGCTGCTTGAATGTGGCTGACTCTTTTGGGCTACTACTTAACATTTTTCCAGTCATATTTTTATAGTGGAAAATAGATTCCCCAGACATTTCCTGAAGTGCTCAACGTAACTCCACACTAGAACATGTGCCCTCCCAAGTCCTGACAACTAGTCAATTTCACAACATCATCCTGTGTTCTGATGCCCCAGTGACTGCTGTTCATATCAGAAACATTTGAAATTCATCCTCACTTGCCCCATAAACATACACAAGCACAAAGCCCTCAGCAGCAACTGGACAAAATGCTTTCATGAGAGAAGGCTAAAGGTCTATCAGTTATTCTCCCTTTGCTGTGCTCATTCAGCATTGTTTCCCATGATCTAGTGAGGTAAGATATATTAACTCATACTCAAGGGCTAAAAAACAATAATAGAACTTAGCATTTTAATCTCCTACCTTTCCCTAGAGTTTCATAGAAACTTTTTGGATTCATTATAAGTAGACGTTTAGAATGTCAGCCTCCAGCAATACGTACTCTGTGGTTACAACTCCCCTGTTTTATATTGGGAACGTAAGTATAAGGGGTAAAATATAATGGCAATTTAAATAAAGAACTGAAGATACATACCCAAATGCCAGAAATGACCAAAATGCTAAAAATCAGGATAGGTGGGTATATTAGGCCATTCTTTCATTGCTATAAAGAAATACCCGAGACTGGGTAACTTATAAAGAAAAGAGATTTAATTGGCTCATGGTTCTGCAGGCTATATAGGAAGTATAATAGCTTCTGCTTCTAGGGAGACCTCAGGAAACTTACAATCATGATGGAGGGCAAAGGGGAAGCAGGTTTGTCTTACATGGTCGGAGCAGGAGAAAGAGAGAGAGAGTGGGCAGACGCCACACATGTTTTAAGTACCAGATCTCACGAGAACTCACTCACTATACACTATCAAGGAGGGACGTTGCTAAGCCATTTATGAAAACTCTGATCCCATGATCCAGTCACTTCCCATTAAGCCCAACCTCCAACATTGGAGATTACAACTGAATGTGAGATTTTGATGGGGACACAGATCCATACCATATCAGTGAGCCAGTGATCAACTTATATTTGGCAGGCAGGACAAGCATGCTCTGTAGTGGATTAGTTCTCATGATTCCTAACACCCGAAGCAGCTCTGAGTTCCTTCTTATTGGATTTTTTTTTTTTCTTATTGACATACCCTCTTGGTCACATTCTATTTCTAGCTTCCTGAATCAGAAGATATAAAACACAAACAGAAACTTAAAATTGTAGTGTATGCATTTGTCCACGTGTGTGTGCCATTTTCTCTGCTCCATGTTGCTACTAATTCCTCTGTCCTCATCAATTCCTGTCTTTCTCAAATAGTAGTCTCTTAGTCTTCATTTGTGTGTAGATTTCATGATTCCACTGTTGAACTGAAAGTTCAAATGAGTATGGGTAGACAATTATTTTTTCCTAAGCAGCCTGAGGATAGCATTTCTTATTCACAGTCTCTCTTGTTACTAATGAAAAGCCTCTTAATTATCTTCATTTCGGGGCACTTCTCATCCTGGTTGTTTTCTCGTTGTCTTTAGCACTCTCCAGTTTCACTAAACTGGGTCTAAAATGTGTTTGATTTTGATTTCATATTCTGTCCAAGGGCTTGGTTTCTTTCATACATTTCTTAAAAATTTATGTCTTTATTTTAGTCATTTTCTTATAGAATATTATACTTCCCCTACTTTCTCTCTTCTCAGTTCAGGAACTCCTGCCAAATGTATTTGAATTTTTAATTCTAACCTCCATGGCTGATAACCAGCATTGTATATTTTAAGACAAAAATGTCTACACTACACCAAGGGGAGATTCCTAATTTGTTCTTTTTGAGTTATTGTCGATGCTGTGTTTATCTATAACTACTCTTTTGGTGTTGCTTGGATACTAGAGTCAGTGGTGATGTTAATTTTAGCCTCAAAAATGTAGAATGATCTGTGGACATAGACAGCATCACAATTACAGGCATCGAAAGCGTTGTGAGGTTTTCAAATAGGCAAATATTTACATATGTATATGGTTATTTAAAAATGTATTTCTTACGCCAATCCATGACTTGCCTATGTCACAATGGAATCTGGTGTAGTTTTTATTTCTTGACAGAGAGAAAGATTCTATCCTTATAGTGTTGAGTCTTTTGCAAAGACCTATGGATGTAGGTGGTACCTATAGTCTTTTGTAAAGACCTATAGGAACACATTGCCTAATACCACCCAGAATGGGTAGCAAAGTTCCTAGTGAAGTTTCCACTGTGAGTGGCAGGTGGCGGGCTCTTCTGAGAAAGAATCTTCTAGATGCATATTGTGGGGAGCAGGTATGGGATAACCACTTGGAGTCTTCCTCATCCTCCTTGGATAATAAGTGGGTTCCTGAAGTCTTCGTCTTCTCTGCTTTCTATTTCCTCTAGAGAGTTGAATAAAGAAGTATAGACATAACATGTATTACAGAGGAAGGCAGACTTCAGCTTAATTTTGAGGCAGAGAAAAGGGAGTGTTCATTTGTGTGTCTGAACTGTAAGCATCCATAGAAAGAAGATTCCTCCTCCTAAGAACACAATCTGCACCTTAATCAATTACCATTCTTGCCTTCACATGCTGGCACTTCAGCAGCTTTGGTTCAGATTTTGACAATGACAGGGGATGTCATAGAAGAGGCGTGACTGGGTTCCCTGACTGGGATTTATTGTACAGCAGATTTTGTTTTATTTTGCTGGGAGAGAAGTAGCAAGGACTCTGCCTACCTTGAAGGGGCAAAACCTCTTTGAGAAGTTAGAAAGTGTTATGCTTGGGAGACTCCTTCAGGAGAGGCAGTTCTCTGCTGCTGCTTCACTTCCCTGGGACAAACGGAATTTTCTTTGAGGCTGCCCAGGGACCTGTCTGTCTGGACACTCACCTTATGTCCATTTCTCCTGATTAATACAGCCAGGAAATGTGGCCCAGGCTGCCTCCTGGGACCCAGAGGCCTGTCTACCCTTCCTCCTCCAGGCCCTGTGGAATCGTTCTATTCTCGGTGGTGGGGGTTGGGGAGCGTGACACCCCTCACTCTCCCCCTGCATCTCCAGCATGCTGTTCTTGGTCTCCTTCTTTACTACTTCAGCACCCACCCCCCAGCTCCCCTCCCTTTACCTCCTCCACAAACCCTTTGGGTGCTCTAAGACCTCAGAGCAAGAGTCAGAAGAAAAAGTTTTTTATTTTTCTGCTTCTACCTGCCATGTAGCTTCCCTGAGGTATCACTGTGCATTTAAAAAATATTTTCTAGGCCGGGTGCAGTGTCTCACGGCTGTAATCCCAGCACTTTGGGAGGCTGAGGTGGGTGGATCACCTGAGGTCAGGAGTTTGAGACCAGCCTGGTTAACATGGTGAAACCTCATCTCTACTAAAACTACAAAAATTAACCGGGCTTGGTGACACACACCTGTAGTCCCAGCTACTAGGGAGGCTGAGGCGGGAGGATCCCTTGAACCTGGGAGACAGAGGTTACAGTGAACTGATTGTACCACTGCACTCCAGCCTGGGTGACAGAGTGAGATTCCATCTCAAAAAAAAAAAAAAACAACAAAAAAAAAGAGAATGTTATCTAGTGAAATTGATCATTAAAAAATTTAAAAACCCCTCTAAAATTGTATAAATATTATATGTTATTTCTGTGTGTGTGTGTGTGTGTGTATGTGTGTGTAGAATACATGTGTTCAAAGAAATGATGCCTTACATTTACACTATGGTAATGGTAAGGGATAGCATGGCAATGGTGTGCTTATCCCCCAACATTTGCATTAAAATGAAATTACGATCCATGCGGTTGCTCAACTCATTTTCTTAAAGAGGCCACAGCTGATCCAATAATATCAATACTATGATAAATATCTCTGAAATGACACGGGGAGAACCTGGTTAGTAGGCGAGAGAAGCATCACAATTTCCAATAGCTCACAGTTACTTTTACATCAACCAGATTAGGAGAAATAGCAGTTATGAGTGAAAATGAAGAGATATAATTAGAAAGGCTTTCGTCCCTGTGCTTTCTCATGCCCTGCAATTGGCCATACCTGGGTGCTACTGTTTGTAGGAATGCATGTAACATTGTTTCCAATGACATTCTGGCTGGAAGGAAGGGAATACTAGCAATTTGTCAACAGAGTTAGCCTTTGAGATTTCTACTTCTACAAACTGAAGCCCTGATTGGCACCTGAACTTTAGAAGGTTTATTTAATGCTACAGCACCTCAGCATTTTCAGGTTACCCTTCAATTCAGAACTGTTGTGTATATTTTCTCCAGTGATCCATTGCTCACCTCTGCTTAGCCTCCGAATTCCCTTGCTCTTGAGATTAGCTTCTCCCAGCATGTTTCCATAAACCTGGGCACATGTGCTATGCCTAGAAGTCTGGACGTAGGTTGGCTGCGACTGTGCCTACCCTCTGGCTTTCCTGGCAATGACATCTTTACTCCATACCTGCTCCTGGCTGTTTCACTCACTTCCACCTTTACACACTTAGATCTATTTTGTCACCACCTAGAAGCTTCTAGTTCCAATAACAAATGTTCAAAGATGCCCTCTCCCTCTGCCCCTTCCTCTTTCTGTCATTCATACCCCCTTCCTCCATTGTCATCTGGAGTTTCTGGGTTCTATGATGACACTTGCAAAATGCCTCTGCTACCCCGATATATACATAACACTAATTTGTCATTTGAATCAATGCTGCCTTGTCAGTGTTCTGATAATTAACCCACAGGCTGGCATCCCATGTGTGTGTCTCTGGAATGAGAACACACTGACCCAAGTATGGTCATGATGCTTCCAGTGAGTCAAGGAGCAGAAAAATGATGCAGGAAAAATTGGGATTAGAGGAGCAAGCAGAATAAGAAAAGGAAAACAAAACACAACTTTGTTTCATTCTTTGTGTTCCTGATTGTGTCTCAGGTCGCAAACTTGCCACCTGCGTTGTTTATGTGATCATAGAAGAGATGAAGGCTCCTAGTTGCCTTGGAGGATGACACATGAAGAAAAAATCTTGAAAGCTAGTGAGCAGATTGCTGTTTACAGACAGTGATTTTTAGGCTAAGAAAGAGGGTATAAGTGATGTGCGCCAATTCCAGGCCTGGCCCATAAAATATTTTTCCAAATCTTCAACCTCATTTTCTCATCTCTGCATGGCAGAAAGAGAAGAAATTCAAAATGGTGGAGCCCCATGGAGAAAAGAGCTCAGATCCCTGAGTCATCACTGAAAATCGTAGTCTTTGGTGGAGGTGAAGACAGATTCATTGCAAATGAACCTGGATTAGAAGTGCCTAACCTTGATTGTTCTGGGCTCATACTCTGGGTCAGAAAAAAAGACAAGTAATAGAATGCTTGGTAGAGGCCATGTGCTACCAAACACTGGGGACATCTGGAGGAGAGAGAATGTGAAGGAGTAAGGAGGAGGACTGTGACCTATGTTTTGTACTTCCCATAAAGGTGATAAATCCTGGTGAATCAGCATGGTATCGAGGAAAGAGAAAAACTGAAGGGAAATCTCTGAAGTCCTTCAAGTTTCAGAGCTGGAGTGATGATGGCTGCATACCTGAAGGCACTGGGATAGATGGGCATGGAGGAAGCATTGGCTTTTGCCTACTGCATTTTTGACTGGTGAAAATGAATGGAAAAAAGTCCTCTGCATATGTGTTCCAGGAGACATAGCAGTGGAGGGTTTAGAGAATAGAAACCAGGCTTGCCCAAGCACAGAAATATACTGCAGCCTGAATGACACTGGAGATACAAAAGGACTTTGGATTCTCATGTTTGAGTTAATGTGGCAGAAGAAGAGGCGTGTGGTCAATGTATTTTAGAGAGTAGAGTTAGAGGATTGAAATCCACCTTCTGGAGGGAGGATTAAAGTTCAGTAAGGCCCTACCACCTGAGGCCTATCCATAATATCCAAGGCCATGGGGATGACAATAGGCTGGCTCTACATCTCCATGAGCAGGGTTCTCCAGAACAGGCTCAGGCCACTGAAGGTGGCTTCACCAGTTATTTTGCTGTAACTATGGAGAGAATGAGCACAAGCAGGGGAGCTGAGACAAGGTAGGCAAGCAACCTCTAAAAATCTACAATTGGTGTGCTACTGATGAAGGTAAAGGCACAGAATTATACATCCAGGTTTCTATTACTTGTGGCAGAGCCTCAGACCCAGGTTGAGAGACCACTAGCCATAAGAAAAAAAATGGGGATTTCTGATTTCTGGATAATGATCCAACTCTACAAATTAAAGAAGCGACATACCCACTTTGTTAAAGTTGAAGGAAGGGTAACATTTTCCTGGAAAATTGCCAGCATGCTAAGAACTTGCTTAAATCTATAAAGGAAGCTAAGGATGGCTTGGGGTGCCTGAAAAATGAGAGATAAGGGGAAATCATAAAAGAAAGAAATAAAACACATGAATATTATGGGTTAACATGATAAGCTGATGGTGGTCCATTCCCCCTCCTCAGGTGGGTGCACAGAGAGAAGGAAAGATGAAAACTCAAGTCAGAGAAGTAGGTAACTATGCTAGTTTAACCATAACTGCTACTGCTGTTTTGGAGCCAAGGACTGTATATTCCCATTCCTTGGTCACTGAAGTCCTGAGTTGTCTCCCAGGACAAATAAACTAGAACCAGATGAACAAATGTGAGGTGATAAGAAAATAAAGGGTGAAACAAACAAGAATTGAGAAACAACTCCTTAGCTGTGCTTACATATACAGCCCCTAGGGTGGAGGACAAGAAAGTCACATCCACAATCTGATAGTGTTAGGTGTGTAGTAGACACTGTCACTGAGGAACCAGCCCTGAACAAGTGTACAATTGGACCCAATACATACTTTGATTATATATATTTTTTCACCTGTCCCTCTGTGTAAAAACATACAGAGTAGAGCCTTGGCAAAGAGTGCAAAGTATTTATACAATGGAGGATGGAACCTGGAGAAAAAGAAAGAAACATAATACATCTAATGCTATTTTCCCCATTCAGGGGATTAAAAACTAACTTTTATTTCTTTTCCCATCTATGTGGAGGGGGAGAAAGCGCTGCCTAAAGCTTTTCTAGAACATGTTACAACACATCAATCTCTCTTACCCCCACATTTGAAAAATCACTGTTGTAGATGTGTGAAATGGGTTTGTAGAAGAGTGATAATTTCATTTAGGATTTGAGAAAAAAGGATTTGATGCCATGGGAGGTACTCTGATGAGTAATTTAAGAGACTAACATTAGCAAGTAGGCTAACAGGGTCTTGAAACAGGGACACCAATACAAAGTTGTTTAATTGGGGTCAGTGTACAGGAAACAGACCTCAAGAGGGTTCCCATTAATGAAAGAGTATGATAGCTTGTCATGTTAGGAACCGCCTGTAATACAAGACGGTGTGAAAGTGGAAAAATTAAGTGGAAAAGACCATGATTCTTACTGATCAGGACAGCTTTGGTCAGAAGGCTTACAATTGGAACTAACAACAAATTTGTGTTTCATGTGATAAAGCATGTGAATATTTGAGTAATTAAATGAAACACTCATAATTTGCTTATTTACATACTGAGTCATCTATTCACTGTCATCATTGGCCTCATCATCATCATCATCACAATCATGCCTTCTATGTATTCAGTGTCTACCAGTTTTGAAAGTATACTGAGTATGCTGGGAATTTTTTTATCTGTAACTTCATTAATCTTAACAATAACTCTGGTAGACATAACTATTACTAATATTCAGAAATATCTTGTGTTTTTTTCCTGGCACATGGAAGACTGCAATTCCTAGACCCCCTGTGGTTGGATGTAGTCATTTATTTTGTTCTAGCCATTGGACATGGAAGAGGATTGATGTGCACCACCTTCAGGCTAAATCACTCAATTAATTGCCAATGCCAGACCCTCCACTCCCAGCTGTCCAACCCGTGGCCTGTGGGCCGCATGTGGCCCAGGTAGCTTTGAATGCAGCCCAACACAAAATTGTAAACCTTCTTAAATCATTATGAGGGTTTTTTTTTTTTTTTTTTTTTTTTTTTTTTTTTTTTTTTTTTTTAGCTCATCAGCTATCGTTCGTGTTAGTGTATTTTATGTGTGGCCCAAGACAATTCTTCTTCTTCCAATGTGGCCCATGGAAGTCAGAAGATTGGACACACCGGTTCTACTCCATCTTCTCCTGGACATCTGAAAGGAAGCTTTGTGTTGAGATAGTAGAGTCAAAATTATTAGGTATCTTGGATCCCTGAGAGGCCTTCTGGTCCCACAGAAGACTTTGCATGAATAAGAAATAAAATGTTATTGTGTAAAGCCACTGAGTGAAGGTTTGTTATTGTAGCATAACCTAACCTCTCCTCACTCTGCAAAGAATATCAGCTTATTAGTTGTATTTTACTGAGAAAACTGAGGCTTGGAACAGGAACATACCTTAAGCTGGTATTGCACATTCAGTTCAGCTGGAGTATAAGCCTGTCTGTTTCTGTATCTACAACTGGATGATAGTAAAGTAGTTTGATCAATGTAACCAGCTAACTGGGTTATACTAGACTGATAGTACTATAGAGGATTGGTAGCATAGAAAGGTAAATTGGAAAGACTTTGGGGGTATAAATGGGACATTTTTTGAAGAAGAAATGCTTGAGTTTTTTTATGGTGACCTACAAAGTTACCGGCACAGAGGACTTGGGGACCTTCTTTTTGGAAGTGACTTAGCCTTGTCTAGACATTTACCTGTATCTGTGTCCATATTTTAGATAATTTTTCTTTTGCATGAGTTATTTAGAAGTTTAAAAAGATCTCTGCTGCTAAGTAAGAAATGTAGAATAAAATAAACAACAACAGAAGAGCCTTTGCTTTGGCCTGATAGAAACACTGACTGGTTCATTCATGCTATACTTGGAAAACATTAGGAAAAAACTAAGCCATTATTACCTGTGGCAAAACACTTTGCTGTGGATGGACGCACTGCTAATGACCTCGCAGCAGGAAGTATGGCTCTGAAAGCACTTCTCTGTTTCCAATGCAGGGTGACTGCGGTGTTTTTCTATATCCTGATTAGTGCTTTAGAATCTCTGTGCGGTGCTTTCTGAGAACAGAGTGGGTCTCTATTTTGTTAAATATTGCAAGGATGGATGATTGACAATCATGGATCAAATAAGCACTCAGTAATCCACCAGAGGAAAGACTGTGAGAAAAAAATAGATGACAAACTACCTTCAAATATATAGTTTGCATATTTTCACGTTTATTTTGTCAAGATGGTTGCCTTATTGTGGCCTACCGTGTTTTTTCATTTCCTCCCTTCAGAATGACTAGCAGAACTTGCAACTCTTCCTCCTCCAAGACCAGCTGTCAGTGTGAGATAGGGATTAAGGCAGGGCATTTTCAGGATGAGACTGTAAATCTCCTGGCGGAGAGGACTTGACCTTACTCACCTCTGTACGCCCAGATTCCAGCCTAATATATGGCACACAGTAGGTTCTCAGCCAGCACTGGGGGAGGGCCTAAGGACAGCAGAAGCTTCTGAGTGCAGCTCAAATGGAAAATAAGCTCCCTGATACCCTGTCATTTTTGGTGCTTCAAATGTGAATTCTTGTTTATAGAATGGTAAGGAAAATACGTAATCATAATATTTTGAAACAGAATATGAAAAGACTAAGTCAGCTGGTAGATTCCAAAGTAGAATACAAGTATCTTAACCTCTAGCCCTGTTACTGTATGATGCTGCCTGGAGGAAGCAAACCTTCGGGTGGGAGTAGAACCAGGTGGTAGATGGCTGGGTCCCTGCTCTCTCTGAATGGCTTTCTGGTCTCTAAATCTGCCTGAGTCAAGTCGTCCAAGCTCCCCCAGGAAAGTGTTAGGGAAGCAATGTGTTTCCACGCCAGGTTTCCTAAGGATTATGAGAAGCTGGCTTTAATACTTTTTAATAGTAAAATTTAATTAAACTAAATGCACCTCCGGGAAGAATAATGTATGCAAACTTATCACAAAATCAAGGACCATGGTGAGCAAAAGTCAGAGCTTATTGTGGATGAATTCCAAAATATTTGGCTTAAGCAACAAAACCAATTTATTCTGTATTTCCCCTTAATATGTTGTGTGGATCTTTTAACAGTTGGTTGTTTAATAATAGTAATCTTCAAGCTTATTTCTCCGATCAGCATGCATGTGACAGTCCTTCATTCTCAGTAAACACTGTGTGATACAATCAGCCTGCCGCAGATGCTCCTTATTCTATTACTGCGGCATAATCATTTGGGGAAATCTGTGAAACTAATGCAAAATCTCACAATGCTATTCAGAAATATGGATTGAAATTGGAAGACTGGAAAAATAGCTTGTCATAGCCCATTAGTGACTACACACTGCGATTTAAGAAACTATTTTTCAAACGTTTCCATTTTGCACATTGTTTAAAAAAAAAATCCTTGTTTGTTCCTGAAGAACAATGGGAACATCTATCACAGGATGTTAAGGCATATTTACCAGGAAAATATTCATATTTCCATTGGAATAAAATATGTGGACTTAAGATTAGCATATGCATTTTTCTCAAAGATAAATGCTATTTCTGGTGTTTATTTTTATTGAGAACAGAGGACAATAATATAATACAATTTAGTGGTATGATTTTGTTGATCTTGGGGAGCAAGATTCTATACTTATGGATTGGGCAGCATTTTATCAGACTGGCTATTAATTCTTTTATTTCCCCTCTTTCTTCATTGTTTTATAAATATTTATTACAAATCTTGCCTATCTTCAACCTGCTCTAACCTGGGTGTATAAATATTTATTACAAATCTTGCCTATCTTCAACCTGCTCTAACCTGGGTGTCTTTCTCTAATCACTGATCTCTCTTTCCGGAAAGAATCTTTTCTATTTTACTTCATAATCAATGACTTTTGGTTTTTCATCTGGGCACATTATTCCCCCTACTGAGATGCCAGCAATTTTACTGGCTTTTTCTCAATTCCTTGTTAAGAAAACAATAGTTCTCCCCACCCCCATATTCCAGGGAGGAAAAGAAGTAATAGTTACTGTGAACCTATTTACTGTATCCTGAGCCTTCTACTGAGAGCTATCATGACAATTTCTTATATTTTATAGGTTGGAAACTGACAGTAAGAGGTGTTAGACAACTTTTCTAAGGCTATACATTGAGTATATTGCAGAGTTTGCATTCAAAGAAAGCCATGTTATTCTGACACTCAAACTCCTGGTCTTTCCACTCTTGCACAGTATTCTAGAATTAATTACTCTCTGCTCTGGTAGATACTATAAGAGCAGAGGCAGAGACAGCACAAGCATGGGCTATAGTCAGAGGGACCAGGGAACCACACCTCACTCTGCCACTTACCGCCTTACCAATTTACTTAGTTTCCCAGTGAAAATGATACTTAGCTTTCCAATTTAAAATGAAAACCTAGCAGATAATATAGCACAATGCTTACGTCTGAGTAAAAAGCAGAAAAAGAGATTATTATCATTATTACCCCAAGAAGAGCAGTTGCATATTTATCCTGGAAAAGAGCTATAAATTATTTAATTATTTTCCTTGATTTGACTGTTTCTTTCAAGTTCAAAATTTCTGCCCTCCAAGTTCCTGCCCCCTGCACCCTTCCCCAGGTGGTTTGCACATAATGGAAGGTAAGCACTTTCAGGACTTAGAAGAGCCACAGGCTTAGATCTCGAAGTTAGTTACGCTGCCCATGAGAGCGAGGAGACATGCTTTCTGCTGTCTTCCCAGTTCCAGGGAAAAGTGTAAGTGCTGCATTTGTGCTATATTACCCGAAAGCCCTCGTTTCACCTGTAGGGAAAAGATGGCCAGTGATACTCAACTTCAGCAGTAGACCCAAATGTGTAGGGCAGATGTATAGAGAAGAGACCAATAACCTTGATCTTGCTGCTGGGAGCCCACCCAGTCATGGATACGAAGAGGCCGCTCTTTTCCATAATGTTTCTTTGGAGGCTGACTCTGTAGACTTTCTAAAGCACACTGAAACTTGTCATTCTCTCAAATATCCATTTCTATTGGTCTCTTCACAAATAATTATACAATCTTAAGCAGAGATTCATGAAATTTATGGAAAGCACATAAAAATGAAAGAAAATATAACTTTCAGGGTTCTAAAGTGCAAACTTGCCAAAGAGGTTCTCCCTGCCTGTGTATTTAGGGATGTCTTCTGAATTCTACTTTGGGGGAGGAGACGGGTGCCTCAATTTCTTATTCCAAGTCCTTAACCAGAGGATTGCTGAATGGGACTAAGTGGACATTCTGGGTGTGCTATGAGTCAGGAGGATTCTGGTTTGATTGATGACATTTACACTCTACGTCAATACTGGAACTTTCTGATATCTCCTGTGGTACTTATTCATAAAAATATTCATGTAGTTTATGGGTTTTTGTTTATTTGTTTGTTGTTGTTGTTGTTGTTGAGATGGAAACTCCCTCTATCACCCAGGCCAGAGTGCAAGTCCGCAATCTCGGTTCACTTCAACCTCCGCCTCCCGGGTTCAGGTGATTCTCCTTCCTGCCTTAGTCTCCGGAGTAGCTGGGATTACAGGCGCATGCCACCACACCCAGCTAATTTTTGTATTTTTAGTAGAGATGGAGTTTTGTCATGTTGGCCAGGCTGGTCTCGAACTCCTGACCTCAGATGATCCGTGTGCCTCGGCCTCCCAAAGTGCTGGGATTACAGGTATGAGCCATTCCTCCTGGCCTATTTTATGTTTTTTTTGAAAATGAGCTTGTGCGTAAAGATAGTGAGTGTTGTGATGATCATAAAAGAAAATATACATAAAGAGGTAAAAAGCCTGAAAACTTTGTGAGAGCTTCTACACGCCCTGCCCCCTCCTCCCACCCTCCTCCATGCAGGGCTGTGGTGTTGCACCCATTTGTCGTCAGCTATCTGGGATGCTTTAGTGCCGCCATTGGTTTTGAAAGAACACACCAGGAAAAGGGAAAGCCCTGTGCTGAAATTTAGGGGAAGCTCTGAAGACTGCACTCATCTCTACCTTATCTTCACCCCAAATTGTCTGCCTTGTTCACATTTCATTAACACTAATTTCTAGAGGGCCTGTCTAGTGAGTTAGATATTGTGTTCCCAAATATCCACTGTACATATGCAGGCATCCTTAGAAGGATGACACAATAATCTACCATGAGCCGTCCATGAGGGCATGAACACAGAGTTTATGGCATCAGGCAATGCACTGAGAACACAGGTGAGGTGCATGAGGCAAGGAAGCCTCACTGAGGAGCAAAATTAGGTTTTGCAGCCTGAGGACTTTGCAAAGGAGGAGGAAAATGAGGTAGGAATGATTTGCAGGTGCATTTGTGTGTGGGGAGGCTGCCTATGGGGGTAAGCTAGGAGGTGGAACGTGAGGGTGTCAGAGGGGACAGTGGAATGAGAACCCAAAGACATATTTTATGTACTGAGATATTAGAGAACGTTTTGAAGTGTGGTGGAGCCCAGGTTCTCTCGTTAAAACTCCTTTATGACGAGTCTGCTCAAGGAGGCCTCAATGTTCCTCTCAGCTTTTCTAAACTTTAGGCTGCTCTTCATGCCTCTAGAATCCTCGCCTTCCTTTTTTAAAAATAAGTGTTTACTTTTAAAAAATTGCAATTTTAAATTCTTCCTCCACGTCTTTGAGTTGCAAATCTTATTGAAAGCTTCTTGCTGGCCGGGCGCGGCGGCTCACGCCTGTAAACCCAGCACTTTGGAGGCCGAGGCGGGCAGATGACGAGGTCAGGAGATCGAGACCATCCTGGCTAACATGGTGAAACCCCCGTCTCTACTAAAAATACAAAAAATTAGCCGGGCGTGGTGGCGGGCGCCTGTAGTCCCAGCTACTCGGGAGGCTGAGGCGGGAGAATGGCGGGAACCCGGGAGGCGGAGCTTGCAGTGAGCCGCGATCGCGCCACTGCACTCCAGCCTGGGCGACAGAGCGAGACTCTGTCTTAAAAAAAAATAAAAAGCCTCTTGTCAGTTTTGCAACGCAGGACTGTCTTTCTCGGGGATCTGGGAGTCATCTCTTTGAAAAGAAATCATCAAAAAAGATAGCATTCCTATCTCCCAGTTTCTGTGGGAGGATAGTAGCCTAACATTTTCCAAGTTGTAAACCTGCCTGCTGTCCTGAAGATAGGAGAAAATTTACTTTTCCATGGGGTAAGGCCAATAAGCAAACAGATGCCCTAAAATCCCTCCTCCCCATCCCCAATCTTAGCTCTTAAAAGCTCTCCAGCCATTTTTTCCCAGTGGAGTTCGAGACTGAGTTCTGGTGTCATTTCTGTTATTGCAACAGCCTTAAAGTCTTCCTTGCCTGTGTGATTATGTGTGCTGCAACTTTTTTAAGCCCTAAAGGAATTTGCTTTTCGATAAGAATTCTTTAACAAAAAGTGGCTCTCAGGATGAACCAGTTTACAACCTACAGAATTAATATTATAATGAGATAAGTAACTTTTATAGAAATATTGACCAGAGAATGTCCTTTCAAATATTTTTCCTGCTAGCATGACAAAAAGTTTTAATTTGCAAAATTATGTTATGTTGGCTCGTGTTTTAAGAACATATCAATTGCATAAACTGTACTCCTATATAAACATCTTAAGAATATTTATTTCATAAGATTGACCTTAACTGTTGAGTTCCTCTGTTTCTACAAACATGGTGTTGGTTCACATGCAGTTTTATTTGATGCTACACAACATATATGTCAATTGTCACTTTCTTTTCATGTTTCTTTCCTTTCCTTTTTTTCCAGCTCTGTTTTGGTATAATTGACAAACATTGTATATATCTACACTGTACTATGTGATGATGCTATGACACTTGCAGACATTGTGAGAGGATTGCCATGATCGAACTAATGAACATTGCCTTCACTTCACAGAGTTATCATTTTTTTGCAAAATTTTACAAAATTATTGCAATCTTTGCTTTGACAGTCCAGTGAAAATTCTAGCCCTTGTTTCTTACATACTTTCACAGACAACAAAAAATGCTAAACTTACCAGCTGCCTTAGGTTTACCACCGGCCTTCCATGGAAATGAATCCTGGGGTGGAAATGGGCCCCTTCTACCGAGCGTGCTAAAACACACAAACCTCACTCCTTCATTAAAACAAAGCCAAACAAAATTCACACAACTGTATTTTTAACCTGTGTTTGCATAACAATGAGTTTCATTCTTCACTCTGCCTAATTTATTCCCCATAGTGATTTGCCTCGGGCCCCTAGTCCTTGCTCACGCTAATAAATCCAGTGGCTAAAGACAAACTTTAGTGCTTTTTTAGCATTATTAACAAAATGCTAACTGTGGTTCTTCTGTAGAGGCTCTGTTTTATAGGGAAATGAGACAACTAGACAAAGCCCTGAACACTTTCCCTATGGAACTTTGTGACTTAGTTAAATTACCATCCCCAAAGCCTTCCAGGTTAGCAATAATTAGACAGCAAGTAAGTGACCCCACCATGATAGGTTCTTTGCATAATAATCTAATGCCCGAAACACTCATGGGAGTAATGTATTGTTATCTCTGCTTTGCAGATAAGGAAGGGTGGAGAGGTTACCCCTCATACTCCAGTTGGCAGATGTCTATTTCAAAGTTCATTTCGGGTGGCTTCAAAATCTGTGAATTTTCTATGCCTTGTGCTATTTTCTTCCCTGTAAAATTGACAGAACAATAGTTGATGTGTAAGTTACATTCGAAGCTTGGAATTCTCAGAGGTGTAGTCCTGAAAGAGAGTGTCTTGGACCCAGAGAAGTGTGCAGAATCCATACCTTTCAAGGAAGGCAGTAGAAACAGTTCTCTCTTTTGAGACACTTAAAACCCTTTACCCCACTGGTTCACTCGAGTGCATGTAACAGTAACTTGGTCCAACTAGAGAACAGTTCTCTGCCTCTCCAGTGAGCAGATCCAGTCTTTTCCTCCATGTTTCCACACATTTGTTTTCTAAACCCAGAGAAGTGACATTTACTGTCAATCTGTTCCTGAGATGCTTTTAGGGTATGGCAAAGGAAACGATCCACGATGTCAGGTGTATTCCTGGCTCTGCCTGCTTTTCTTCTCTTTGACCTTCCATAAATAAGCAACTTCGTTTCTCTAAGCCTTCATTTAACTTTTTAAAGAGTGGTGATAATAACACCCATCTTATGGAGATTTTCTAATAATAAGATAGAGTAGAATCTCAGAGATCCTTGAGATCTCCAGGCTGAATGCATTATATAAAAGTGATTACTTGGTGTGAACATCTAGGAGGCATTTCATTCTAGTCAGGGAGTGTCCCTGGTATTTGTTTTGGGCAAATAAAGCAAGCTTAAAGGAAACTCGGCCATCAGTTTGTTTAATGCTCTTATTTTACAGATGAAGAACATGCACAATTATGTAATATTACGAAACTGAGGTCAGTTAGGCTAAGAGTCTTTCTCAAAATCCTCAATAATAAATGCTGTGTAATGTAGCTATACACACAGTCTACAAAGGCAAACAGTATTTAACTTGCTTGAGGTAGTACCTGCTCTTTTGTTTTATAATAAGGTTGTGCCTATTTTCCCAAATAAGTGCTATGAAAAGATTAATTTTAATTATTTTTAATGTCTCTATCTTAAAAATATATACATTATATAGATATAAAATCATTATAACTTTTTTGTATGAGTGCCGATAAAATCAACCAAGATTTTAAGAGGACATGACTCCAAACACTTGGATTACCCCTGGCACTGTGTTTGTGTTTTGTGGGATAAAGCTTTACACGTTGATACATCGTGCCTGGAATGCTGGCTCCATCTGCTTTCAACGTCCCACTTATACTCAAATGTACATAAATTATATACATATATAAATTAAAAATTATGCTAATACGTTTTAATTGCCCATTTTATACTTATTATCTATGCATCATTGGCTGTCTTGCACCAGTTTAGGTCTTATTTTCCTAAGTATAAAATCAGCTTACTTGATCAAGACCCTGGTGTGTGTGTGTGTATGTGTGTGTGTGTGTGTACATATGTCATCTTTTGTCCATAGGATTACACTTCATACAAAGTAGGATCTTAATTAATATGTTTGGTTTGATGATTGATTTGTTTTTCTTTAAATATACTTACTCATTGACTTGTACAGCATTATTGAATGAAGATCACTTTTGGGCAAGTATACAAAAAAAAATCATATATCCTGATTTTCAAGACTGCACAGTTTAGCTGAAGAGCTACGAATCACTTACAAACAGGTAAATGACAAAAGACAATACATGTGACTCCAACAGAATTCAGGGAAAGATGTAGCTTCCTGTGGGTACAGAATTCTTAGGGGAGATGGGATTTTCAGTGAGCACTGATTGGAACTGAGAGGAAGAACAGAAGGAAGGAGGTCATTCCAAGCTGATGTACTGACTGAGTTAAAGGCTGAAGCTGGCTGATTCTGGTGGAGAATCATTTAGAAGTGATTAAATAGAAATTCTGAGAGCTTTGTGAAGTTTAGGTTGGAGACTAGCTTGATTTTTTCACTTAGCATATTTGTTAAATAATTTACAAATATTTAATTAATCATAGTTATATCTAATTAATTGCATATTGAGTTTCACTAGGTTTAATGTTATAGGGACTAAAACAATGAGATGAAATAGACACTGGTGCTTTTACTAAAGAAGGTATCATAACTACTAGAACTTCGGTAGTTATGTAGACTTTTTGCCATAGTGACATAAAATTTGTCAACAATGCTTTTTCACATTTTGTTTTTATTGAAAATTACTATTATATGATTCCTTATAGTGAAGGAATGGGAGGAGAAGTACCTCTCCCGTGAGTTTTTCCAAAGACCTCTATGGTCTCCTCTTGCAGTGGTGAGATGGGTTTTCTTGAAATTCTTTGGCAGTTGGCAAGAAAGCGAAAATCTGGATTGTTCTACCTGGGAGACTGATCTGCTCAGATCTTCTTTTCTCTGTGGCATCTTTCTCTTATTAGAGTCTTGGGACACAATTTTGCTTTTGCTTTTGGGTATTCTCATGCAGTCTGTTAGATAGATATTAAAGTTGACAGTGATGCTTCTTGTCCATGTGTACAAAGTAACTAAAAGTTTGGAGAGAACGAACAGCCAACTCCACAAAAAAGCAAAAAAAGCTTAGGGTCTAAAGTATTTTGATGTCCTCCCCTCACCATCAATTTTTGAGACGCCCTTATAATTAATTATTTTTCTTTAAAAATAGATTTATGGCCACCAGAGGGGGCATCTTCCAACAAAGAGATCAGAGTAAATAATAAAAGCTTACCTGTTAAATCTCCCAGTCTGATGCGGAGCATAATTAGCAGAGAAACCAAACCAATTGCTGTGGGATGTTTTGCAGAACAGATGCTCTTCTTCCATCCTCTCTCTAAGATGGCTTGTTGTTGTTGTTGTTAGTTTAAAGAGATTCTAAGTCCCAATAATAGTTAAGTTTAGAGAAATACTCTGAGTGACACACCAAATATTTCAATTAACTGGTAAAGCTGGTTCAGATTAATGATCTACTTATCCCTGTGTGGTATGCACACTAGGGTATTTTTTTTTAAGTCTATAGTGTTTAGAGAGAAATTCCTGCTTAACATATTAGTTGCTGAAATTGTTGAGTATAATATTTGTTCTGGCACTGACTTCCTTTTTGCATTTGTGAGATGTCTGGAGAAAATTTCAGATGCTCAAGGAGAGCCAGTTTATTGGTCTGTTTTGTTATGTTCAATGTAGGAAACTTGTAGCCTCTTTAATCCGCCATTAGCCAGAGTCTAGAGAGCAAGGCTTGAATGATAGCAATTTAGTTATCACGTTCTATTTCCAGCAGAATTGTTTGTAGTTTAGCTCAAAATATCCATCTTCTTAATTTTAACTGGTTTTGCCAGTTGCCAGTTAAACCAGATTGCAAGTGAAAATGAATATCATCAACACACTTAAATATTTCTGTGCACGGTACAAAGCAGACTGTAGATGATTATAGAGTACTGGGAAATGTGTTTCCACAGAAACTTTCTTCTAAATTGCTAGGAGTGTGTTAGACTTTAAGATTACTCATAGACATGTGCTCAAAAATTTGGTAAACTTTAAAAATTTTTCATTTTACTTTAAAAGTATATTATAAAGAAAGCAATATTCTCTAAGGCAATGAATCATCTATTCCCCTCCAGTTTAAAAATGGTACACGGAACATTTATGTTATACACAAAAATTACTTTGAATAGCCGTGTGTGATTATTTTAAACAAAGCAAATCACTAAACATTTGGCATAACATTGCTGATCACCTCTTCTTTTTTAAATTTGTATAAATTTATGTGATATGTGTGTAATTTCGTTACATCCATAGATTGTGTAGTGGTGAAGTCAGGGCTTTTAGAGTATCCATCACCCAAATAACGTACACTGTACCCCAAAACCTTTCATCATCCACCCCTCTCGGCCCCCTTACCTTTTTGAGTCTTCGTTGTCTATCATTTGACAGTCTACATCTTTGTGTATTCATTATTTAGCGCCCACTTATAAGTAAGAACATATGGTATTTGTCTTTCTGTGTCTGACTTGCTTCACTTAAGATAATGGCCTCTAATTCCATCCATTGTGCTGCAAAAATCATGATTTCATTCTTTTTATGGCTGAATAGTATCCCATTAGGTATATGTGCCACATTTTCTTTATCCAGTCATTTGTTGATAAACACTAAGGTTGATTCTATATCTTTGCTATTGTGAATTGTGCTGCAATAAACATACAGGCACAGGTATCTTTTTGATACAATGATTTCTTTTCCCGTGCATAGACACCCAATAATGGGATTGCTGGATAGAATGGTACTTCTGTTTTTAGTTTTTGAGAAATCACCACGCTGTTTTCCATAGAGGTTGTACTAATTTACATTCCCAGGAACAGTATATAAGAGTTCCCTTTTCTCCACAAACTCACTAATATTTGTTATGCTTTATCTTTTCAATAATAGCCATTCTGATTGGTGTTAAGACGATACTGTAGTTTTACTTTGAACTTCTCTAATAATTAGTGATGTTGAGCATTTTTCATGTCTGTTGGCCATTTTTGTGTCTTCTTTTGAGAAATGTCTATTGTCTTTTGCTCACTTTTTAATGGGATTATTTCTTTGTTTGATTTTTTGTTGAGTTGTTTGAGCTTTTTGTAATTTCTGGATATGAATCCTCTGTCAGATGAATAGTTCACAAATATTTTCTCCTATTCTGTAGGTTGTCTGTTCACTCTACTGATTATTTCTTTTGCTGTGCAGAAGCTTTTTAGTTTAAGTCTCATTTGTCTATTTTTGTTTTTGTTGCTGGTGCTTTGGGGGTCTTAGTTATGAACTCTTTGCCTAGACCAATGTCCAGAAGAGTTTTTCCTAGGTTTTCTTCTAGTATTTTCTAGGTCTTATGTTTACATCTTTGATTCATCTTAAGTTGATATTCATATACAGTGAAAGATAGGGGTTCAGTTTCACTTTTCTGCATATGATGATCCAATTTTCCCAGAAGTATTTATGGAAAAGGTTGTCCTTTCTCTAGTGTATGTTCTTGTCTATTTTGTCAAATATCAGTTGGCTGTAAAAAATGTGGCTTTATTTCTGGGTTGTCTATTTTGTTCCACTAATCTATGTGTCTATTTTTATACCAGTACCATACTGTTTTGGTTACTATTGACCTGTAGTATAAGATGAAATCAGGTCATGTGATGTCTTCAGCTTTGTTCTTTTTGCTTAGTATTGATTTGGCAATTTGGGCTCTTTTCTGGTTTCGTAGGAATATTATGATTGTTTTTCTAATTCTGTGAAAAATGATGTTGGTATTCTGATAGAGATTACATTAACTCTGTAGATTGCCTTGAGCAGGATTGTCATTTTAATGACAGCAATATTAATTCTTCCAATCCATGAGCATGAGATGTTTTCCCATTTGTATGTGTTATCTCTGATTTCTTGCATCAGTATTTTCTATTTTTCCTTGTAGAAATATTTTACCTTCTTGGTTAAATATATGCCTAGATATTTCATTATTTTTTGTAGCTATTGAAAATGGGATTGTCTTCCTGACTTGTTTCACAGCTAGATTGTAATTGCTATGTAGAATCAATACTGATTTTTGTACACTGATTTTGCATCCTGCTGAATTCATTTATCAAATCTAGAGATTTTTGGTGGAGACTTTAGTTTTTCTAGATGTAAGATTATATCTTCAGTGAATAGGAATAACTTGACTTCCTCTTTTCCAATTTGGATGCCTTTCTTTTCCTCGCCTGGTTTCTCTGGCGAGGATTTTTAGTACTATGTTGAATAGAAGTTGTTAAAGGGATGACCTCTTCTTGGTCTTCCTAAGGAACTGCCCTAGTTTATCTCTTCTCTTTTCATCTGGGTTATAGCTGTAGCCAAATATGCCACTCTACTTTCATTAACTCCTTCATAATGAACTTAGAATTATCTTCTGATAATGCACTTCTTTTTTAGGAATATTCAAGACTCATAAATTTCAGAATCAAATCAGACTACTTAATCCAAAAATGGCCTTCCTATACCACCAGACCCTCTGAAAATGCCCAGTCTTTTTTAAAAAAAATCACACTGTACCCCTTTCTCTGCTAATAAATTCACATAGCAGCAGTACCTCAATACATACTCTATATGCTTTTCTTCTCACTCACCCCAGCCTCGTCCTTTGGCTCATCCTATTTTATTTTTTTTAAGAATGCTCTTTCCTTTCACATTTCTATATGCTAATACATTATCATTCAGGATCCATGTGCTATGATTTGGATGTTTGTCCTCTTCAAACCTCATGTTCCCATTTGATCCCCAAGGTGGCAATGTTGGAAGGTGGGGCCTGGTGGGAGGTATTTGGGTCATGTGGGTGGATTCATTATGAATAGATTAATGCCCTCTGTCAAAGGTGAGGGAGTTCTTGCTGTGTTTGTTACTTGAGAGCTGGTTGTTAAAAAGACTCTGACAGCACCGTCCTCCACTTCCTCTGTGCCCGTAGGAACCCACCCATCTCTCACCATGTACTCTCTTGGCACACACCGCTCCCTTCTGCTTTTGGAGGTGAGGCCCTTACCAGATGCAGGTACCCAGTCTTGAACTTTCCAGTCACCAGAATCATAAGTTAAATAAACTTGTTTTCCTTATAAACTACCCAGTCTCAGGCATTCTGTTATAGCAACTCTAAATGAACTAAGACACATCGTAAGAACTACCTCTTCCCAAAAGCCTTCTGAGATATTCCCCTTGCTCCTCACTTATACACATACCTCAGATTAGCCTTCCAGATTGTACTTCTCCAGGAATGACAGTCACAATATTTAACCTCTGCATGGCATGGTCATCCACAGATCAGAACCTAGCTGGTTGAATGTAATGGCTGAATGGCCAGCCTGCAGTCCTGTATCCCTCTCAGCTGGTTTCCTCATGTCCTTCAGGAAGAGTTCACAGACATCTTCCTGACTAAAAGGTCACTACTCTGTGGTCCTATAGCACCTGTGTGTGCCTCTGTCAGGGCACTAATCACACTGTGTTATTGTCTCCATGCTCGGCCAGGTAGAACACCTGGCATATCTAGACACTCAGTAAAAGTGTGTTGCCAAACTGATTAAATTTTTAAAAAAATGAATTGAGGACAAACACAAGTCTTAATATATCCCAATCACTCTTCCTAGTAATTGCATTTATAAAATGCTCAGAAAATATTTGTTGTATTAAATTTGAGCTCCTGATCTCTAATAAAGTCTTACTAATCATTTAATAATAATGATTATAATGATGATGATAATGATACTGCCAAACAATTACGTAGCAGTCACTATGTGTCAGGCACATAGTGCTTTATAGATACTTATAATCCTCACATCTACCTTTGTGAGGTGCTTCTCTAATTTTTCCTGATTTTTAGAAGAAAACCGAAGCATAGAGAGATTAAATAAACTGTCTAGAATCCTGCATTGCATCAGTGGAATGACCAGACATCTAACCTAGGAAGTCTAACTCCAAATTCAATACCTTTTTGCTCTGAATTAATTTCAATGAAAGCCCCACTTTTTGATCTGATGAACTTATGGAATATATTCATTGCTTTCTTTTCCTAACCATCCATCCTTTCCATTAATTACTAATACACTGACACCACTCACAGTGAGTTGTAGAACATTTTCAATCAAAAGCATGTAAATAACTATCTTACCAACAACATTCATCCTTGAAATCTTCTTGCTAAGACATGAAATTGTTGCCTCCACACTTAAACTATTTATTTCCTGCCTCTAGTTTTTCATTTGCCTTGTCCTGGTTTTCTAGCTAGGATAACTTGTAAAAGTCTGTTCCCCCTTCAGCCTGCCTTCAGCACTCAGCTTCTCGGTAACTCATTGATTCCCTGGGCATCTGCTACCACTCATACCCCAGTGCTCCCAGTATCTTTTCCCCTCATCTTAACTTCTCCCTCACATTTCAGTTCCAAGTCTCTAAAATAGATGTTGGCTTTTCTTTCACAATTAAATAAAAGAAATCCCTGAAGATTATTACTCTTATCTTAATTCATATTCTTAAATATTTATCCCTTAATTATACTAGTAGCGTTACATGGCTAATCTTTTGAACTAATTATCATTGCAATATGTTTAATGAGATACATTAAGCATATCTCAATGATAACATTTTTTACTTAAAAAGGAAAATATATACATACATGTATATCTTAAATCCATCCATATATGTCTTAAATCTATCTATCTCTCTATCTCTTAAATTGGTCCTCTTATCCTCCTTTCCTCAATCCTTTTACAGTGAGTCTGATACTTACTACCTTGTGCTGTGGTTTGAATGTGTTGCCCCAAAACCATGCATTGAAAACTTAATGCCCAGTATGACAGTGTTGGGAGCTGGGGCCTAATGGGAGGTGATTAGGCATGAATGGATTAATGCCATTATCAGGGGTAGTGTGTTTGTTATTGCAGTAATGGATACATTATAAAAGGGAGAGTTTGGTTCTTCTCTGTCTCACTCTCTTTTGTCCCTCTACTGTGAGATAACACAGAAAGAAAACCCTTCCTAGACACTATTTCCTTGATCTTGGGCTTCTCAGCCTCCAGAACCATGAGCAAACACATTTTGTTTCATTATAATTTACCCAGTCTATGATATTTTGTTACCGCAGCCCAAGTAGCCTGAGCTACCTTGCAATTAGATAGTGAGGATAGTTTCTCATATGGCCTCTCCTTCTTGAATCTTCCCTCTGTTCCAATTATCATTCATACAGTTGAAGTAATTACACTAAAACCTTCTTCATAAGGATCATTTCTAGATGATTGCATTATAAGTGATTTTAATTCCTTTATTATTTTCTATATTTTTAAAATTTTCTGCAATGAACATACTTTCTTAAAACAACTACAGTAATTATATTTTTCACAAGAAAAAGGACAATAGCAGCTATTTTATAAGATACTGTAAGGGACTACTGTTTTTTTTTTATAAAATCTAAATGGGCATTATTAGGCCCCTTCTTGGCCCCTCAGTTAGACATGCTGACCAACATAGACTGTCGCTCAGCCTCTATGAACAAGGAGCTATTCACCGAGATATAGGATTGCTCAGAGCTGCCCTTAATAATTTATTCATTCATCTCCTTCCCTTCTTAGTATGGGAATTCTGAGACTGGCTCATTCATTCCACAAATGTTTATAAGATGCATCTTAATGATCAAATTAATGCTTGAGATTGAGTGATTGAGTAGTGATCAAAGCATGTCCAGCTGTATTTTCATGTTGCTTACAGACTTTTCATCTTTACATCTCTCAGCCCCTAGTGTAGTGTTAAGCACTCAGGAGATCTCTCCAAATAACTACTCTTGATTTAGGATTTTTATCAGTCTACTGCATTAGATTGTCGAAAATTATAATATTCATAGAATTACTTAAACTTCATTGTCTCTAATCAGGTAAGGAAAATATTTCAGACATTAAGCACTTTTGATTTCAGGAAAAATTTTTTTCAACTTTTATTTTAGATTCGGAGGTACACGTGCAGGTTTGTTACATGGTCTAGAAATTTTTTTTAATCTTAATTACATATATCCCAGTTATAGATCAATGAAAGAGTAACCTTCCTCCCCACCCGCTGCCAAGTAACCAGTTTTGAAACCAAATAATATGTTAGGTGTCCAAAATAACATGAGAAATCAACGATAATTTATCCTTAATTTTTGCTCCTTCATCTCAATATTTAGGGTCCCTTGTCACTGCTATATTACAGGTATGATAATATACTTTCTATAGTTCTGCTTTCCTTAATACCTGCTTTCTCAGGTTTTGAACATGTGCTTTGTGGCTTAGCCCTGTGGTAAACATTTTACATGTATCATTTGTTAATTTCTCACAATACTGACATGAGGTAATTTTATTATCCTTATCTTGCAGATCAAACCCTGAGGCTTTCAGAGACGTGAGGTACTGCGCCAAGGTCACACTACTGGTAAGTGAAATTGACACTGAAGGCTAAAATCTCAATGGGCAAGTCCTTGCCAATGCCCATGTCTCAGTCCAAATGGTGGTCTCATGTCTCCTTGTAGCTTAATGAATCATCAGCCTGGTTTCATCCTGAAAAACCTGGTTTATATCTGTTCTGTCCAGAGATGTGTGTATGCATAGTGTGCCTGTTTTCACAGAGTTTGCCTGGAATCAGCCCCAGGTCATGGTAAGATAACCAAGGAAGTAACCCCTTTATCAAGTCCTTGGAAGCCAGCCCAGTGGACCCAATCTCTGTTCGAACTTCTACCTGCTATGTGGGATGGTTGTCATTAGTAACCCATGTTTCTCAGTGTGTGTTTCTGCATTGTTATTCTCATCCAAACTCCTTAAATAATAGGGCTGAATTTCTCTTGTGGATTACTCTCTTTCCTAAATTTTATTCTCATGTAGAGGGCCCCGAACGTGCTAGGAATGAGGAAGTTTGGGTTTCTGTAACTGAGCTAATTTTGGGAGGAGGGAGGTTGATTTCAGTTTTACATGCTGAGCTCTCAAGGTAGAACTAGGTTACTCCAATAAGAAATCTTTTTCTTCTTCTGGGTTTTTTTTTTTTCTTTTTCTAAAGTTGCTATCAATGACATCCAATGTCACTGCAGGATACTAATGTAAAGTGTCAGATTAAATCAAAAAATGGTGTCTGTCTAATTGTTTTGCAAATGAACAACCCAAGTCACTTACATTCAATGTAGCCTGACTTTATAAAGATTTAAATAGAAAAGGTGATTCTCTGGAAGAGTGATCTTTGCAAGATTCCTGAGCTGCTTGTGCAATGTAGAAAGCACCTAGCTATTCATCAGCTTGGCTTATTTGACCCAAATGAGGTGAATGAAAAAGATATAAATTTTTAGTCTGTGACACCATCACCTGCCACCTGTCACCTGTCACCTCCAGGTCAGAATCTTGAACTGCTCTTAACATAAACTGAAAAGGAAGTTGAAAAACCTTTACCTACTGCAAAATGTTATTTTATTTAAAGCTTCACAACTACAGTCTTGGTGGGGGTGTTCAACATGACTGGCAGCTGCCTTTGATTTACCTGGGAGCACTGAAATGAAAATCACAGCCAGCCATCACCTTAACATTATTGGGGGTGGAGTGCTGGGAGAAATTCTCTGAATTTATGATTTATTTGCTCTTCTGGTCACAGGTAGTATTTCATATCCCACTCTAGACTTACATACACAGCTGTGTGTATAGGCATGGCCATACTTATTATTAAAATGTTGAAATACTTCTATGCCCGTTGATAAATAATCACTGCATTCAACCTCCTAAGTAACTCCCTTCCAGTCAAAGACCTTCCCTCAGGATCCCAGGAGATTCCCACAATCCAGCAAATAAGAGAAATAACCCTGACACAGCAAGATTCTTCTGGAACTCTGCACCAATACTGAGGCATCTGCCATTCTGTTGTTAAATATTTTAACTATTGCCCCTGAAATGAGGAGTGGAGAACTTGAGTGGGTTGGCTTTTACACAGGATCAATTGTAAAAATACTTTTTGTATTGTTTGGTTTGGATCTTTTATAAAACTTCAGTGGAAGATATTGTCTATTATGAGTCTATCATCTCTCATTACAGAATTCATGCAATACATTTTTTAATTTCTTCAAGAGTGCCTTATTCTGGGAATGTAATTTACTTTCCAAGAAAGATAAAAAACTAAAAGACTCCTGTTTCTTTTAATCAGGTAGGAGGAATACATTGCAATGTAGTTTTCATTTTACTTTGTCTTTCTGGAATTCTAATACTAAAATTAACACCTAGTTGAACAATAAAATTATGCAAGCTACTTGATGTGTCTCTCCTCTTAAGTGACTGATTTGCTAATTTTAAAATTGTATTCGTTTTAATATGATTTAATGTTAGAAGTTGCATTTAAAAAATTGGGGTTATGGGGATAGGTTTTTAAAAAATCATACCTAAGTGCCTTGGGTACCAAGAGCTTCAGGGATGCCCTAATGCTTCACTGTGTTCTCCTGAACAAGTTCCATACTTTTGCAGTTATTCCTCTGAAGTTAGAACTGAAACCTCTTATTAAAATAAAAATAGGTTTGAATAAATATTAAAACTCCATTTAATTGTCCATGTTTCCTATTCAGGAATCTTCTGCTGAGGTTTGCAAACCTTTAAAGTTGACCTGGTTAGATATGAGAAAAGGAAATCTGAAAATATCCATTATAATATTATTCTTATTTTACATTTTGCCTTATGTGATATTTACTTAGTTCATGGACAATTGCGATCTTTCCAATTGCTTCTTTTTCCTAGCTTCCTTGTAGCCATTTCACATGAACTTGTTTATTTTGTAGAATTGGTAAAGGCAGAAAGAGGTTAAATTCAAAACACTCATTTTGCGAAACAAATTAACTAGAAAAAGAAAAAGGGGTTTGAAAGTTAAATGTTGAGAAGACTGCTTGGAGTGTATGCCCGTTTTCAATTGTCTGTGCATGTCATTTTCAAGAACATTCTCTTTTACCCTATATACCACAGACGATAAGCCAAAATGAATACAAAACTTACTTTAATGCATTCTATGTATCTTCAGTAGTCTGTGTATTCCATAAATTTGGAGACATTATGCTTTTATCTTCGTGCTTCTCATTCTTAGTTCAAGGTTTTATACATAATATGTGCTCAGTGATTGTTTACTCAATTTTATGTATTATGTGCTTAGCACATTGGAGAATAATTAGGTCCCTTTTGCTTACAATTTCTGTGTGTTTTAAATCTCTTAAAGTTCTGCCATTCTGCCAATCAAAAGAATAATCATTATCATCCATCTGTTCTACCTTTTCAGTTACCCAATCAATCAATAATATATTACTTACTGTGTGCCAAACACATTTCCAAAAAAATACATAGCTAAAGAAAGCATTTTTTCCCAATAAATTTTACTTACCTTATGCATTAAAAGATAGGTAAGTAAATATTTTTCTACATAATGGGCTAATTGAAATAAAAGTTTGAAAAAAGTCTATGGGAACAGAGAGGAGGGATTCATCAGCTCTGTATAAGAAATTCAGGACAATCTTCACAGAGGGGTTGATATTTGTGCTGTAATTGATGACTTCAGTTGACAAATACTAATATGAGTTTCCTGGTAAACAGAAGTGGGGGCAATGACATTCCAGATTATTGAACCACCTTGTTCAATAATTGCTTGTTTAAGAAAGATTGAGATGTTCATGTTGCATAGGAAGGAGATATGGTAGATAAACTTGGGGAGGTAGGGGAGATGCTATTGTGAAAGACCTTTCATACCATCCTATGAAATGGAGCTTTAGTCTATAGGTAAAGGACAACTAACAGAGGTGGTTGGCCATGGATTTAAATTTCAACTATCAACTTGTGTTGATATTCACAGACCAATGAAAAGGGGGAGGCATCTCACTTAGATTTTTCTTTGCAGCTTACCTAACTCATAGGCTCCTGTGTTGTTCTATTATGCAGAAGCCCTGCTAAAAAAATGTGAGAACTTGCAGGTTAAAAGGTGGAAATAATATGTTCATCAATTGATATGTGTTACTAAAAGAGTTTCTTTTTAAACAACTTGAATAATATTCATGACTAAACGTTGGAACTACATGCTACCATTTATTTTAAAAATACGGTATTCATTTCTTTATCATTTTAGATTATAATGGAAACCTTGACTTCTATACACTATGCTGCAAATTTGACTTGTACCTAAAAAGTATTCACGCTTGGCTTATGTGACATCTGTCGAGAAATTTAAATTACCCATTGACAGAGATCATTCAGATAGGAAAAGCTAAATCTACGTAGAAAAATTGAAAGGAAGTGAATTGGGCAGCTGCAGGAGAGAAATGATAAATCATCCATTTATGTCAGAGGAAAGTGCCTGCTTCTGTATTGCTGGTATGTCATGTAGTTCAGATTTGAAATACAAAGCCAGTAATTTTTTCTTATATATAGCATCTGTCCATGAAGGGCTCAAACAGCATTTATGTAATGGTTTCTCACAATATTTCAGTGGAATAAGGGATAGCCTATGATGCTTAATTTATAGATGAGGAGATGGCGGTGATTGCTAGCAAAGTACTAGAAATGTGGTAGCATCACTCGTTAGGGATTTGGTGCAACAAGCAGGCAAACCAGAGAACAAGTCTGCTCTAGGTGGTTGAATTGTGGAAGACAATGTGCTATGTGCAGATAGCTCCAGAAGTGTCATCAGAAATGGGGATTGGATAATGCCAAGATGGCTCACAAGCTTGCACTCTTTGAAATAAAGAAACATGGAAGAAGTCAATTATCTTCCCCAAAATGAAAAAAGTCTCTAATTTTTTCTAGCCTGATTCTTTGTCCCCTGGGTTCAAGGGTGTTCTTTATTTTCCATTACTTGATGCAGTTGCAGTAGAAAGTATTTTTATTTCATTTTATAATAAGAGAATAATGCCAGTTTTAAGTAAGATGTAAATTTTTAGCTCAATATAAATAATTGTTGCATTTATTTACATAAAAAGTGAAGGAAGTTGGGAAACTGCTTTATAATTTACCTATATTTGGTAGGAATCAATGAAAGGCTTAGGAAAGAAAAATATCATTTTAAGTGATTTCTCCAAGACAGACAGGCAGAATTATTCTAGGGCATTTGCATGAACAAAACAATTAGCAGTAACTCTGTTGTTAAATAGATTAATAGATAATTAATTTTAAACACTTGAGAATTACTTTATTTTCTCTTGGTTCTTTACATCTATATGTGTGTGACGATAAAAAGGGGCGCCTCATTATATTAATTATTTGCATGTTTTCAGTAATGATCTGTTTCAGGCACTCTGCCGAATTCCGTACATACATCACCTTGTATTAACCTTAGATAATTTCCTCCCCTGACCCAGTAACTCATGGATACCATAATTGTATTAACTCTTTATCAGAAAAACAAAACACAAAATACAGAGCTTAATAAAGTTAACTTTAGACTACCTTCCCACTGAGTGGCAGATTCTGAATCAGTGTGCAGTGTCACCTGACTCCACAGTGTATGAGTTTAGCCACAGCTCCATGATTCTTCTGGGCCCAGCCTGACCTCTTTGGTGTTGGGAAGAGCAGAGAAGAGAAGGTCTTGTTCCTTCCAGAGGACAAGGGGTGTGTGCTGTGGGCATAGCAGTGCTTGAAAAATGGCTGAGGTGTCACGCCCAGGAAGCGCTGAGGACTCTCTGGGTGGCTTCTGCCTTAGTCTTTTGAGGGTGACACCATCCCAGAATGACTTCGCAACCAGGATAAAGTCAGGAAAGATGGAGGGCCTGGCTGTGTGACCAGCTGTGCTGACAAGCAAAGTCAAGAGAATTAGTGATTCCTCCACATGGTTCCAGGGCACATGCAGGCATAAGAGCAGCTGGGACTTCAGACACGACATGGCAGAAGCTCAGCTAGAAGAGCCTCCTGTTGTCGCTGTTGCCAATTTTGGGTTGTTTACATCCCTTTGCTCATTACTTGAGAAGCCTCGGAGGGCAGTCTCAGAGCAGTCTCAGAGGATGGAACTGGTTCCATAGGAGATGAGGTGCCAGTGGAGGATTTTAAACCATCTGCTAACATTTCTGGCTGTGTGCTACACTGGCCGATGTAAGGGACAGACAGGAGAGGACATACAGTTTGGGGAGGAATCTATTGCATTGATTGACTCTAAGTGAATTACAACAAGGACCCAGACCAGAGGTGGGTGGAGAAGAGCAGTCAGATTTGAGTGGGAGTTTAGAGTCCTATATAAATTTTGAGTTTTAAGAGCTGAGCGAAAGACTCTACTTCCAGACTTACTCCTCTCTAATTCATCTTCCACCCTGAGGCCAGAATGGTGCTTTTAAAATGTAAGTCGTAAGTGACTCCTCATTAAAGTCACCTACAGAATAAAACCCCAGCTGTGACGAGGCCACAGATAGGCTCCCAGAAACTAGTTCCTTTCTATCTTTCTACTCTGACCTCCAGTCACAGACATGGAGTGTCCTCAGTGAGCATCTTGCCTCTTCTACTTTGTCTGTCTTGCACAGGTCTATTTCCAGAGCCAGTGACGTTTTTTCCTTACCTACTCCATAGTAAAAATCCTACTTACTTCTTTAGGAGCAGCTTAAATCACATATGCCTTGGAAACTCTTCCTGATTTTCCCATTTCATACAACAACAAAAAAGGTCTTTCAACATGTCATTTTCATGGTTTATAACTTAATCTTTCAAAATCCAAATCTATTATTGTTCTTTTCTGGCTGAAAACATTCACTGTTTTCCCTTTTCCTAAAGGTTAAAGTAGAACTTTACCCTAGATGAAACCAGCGTCATATAAAATAGTAAATACTTGAATAACATAACATTTATTACAGTGTTTTTTAAAAAAGTATACATGCATAATAAGTATTGGTTGAGAAATATAGTTTTTAAGGTATTAAACATCAGAGGGGCTTCAGACAAAAATATTTGAAATTTCTATGGTACCATACTAGACTCTTAATTTATGGAAGATTATTTCAGTATAAATATATCAAGCATCCTGTGATACTATAAGAAAAATATCACTCAAAATCACCAAGGTAAATTCGTCACTTTTGGGGCATTCATATATGGAAACCCTGGCAAACAAGAATAGCCTGAAATCAAGGAAGTTGTCTACAGCTGGTGAATGTTATTTGGGGAGGCAACAAAGTTCTTAGCAAGAAAACAGCAGGTAAATCACATTTTCATAATTATGTCCCGTATTTATATAAACAAATTTTCTTGAACTGATCAAGATTTGTTTTTCTTTATTGAGAAAATATGACTTCTCTGCTTCCCTAGCTGGAGAAGAAAATGCTTTTCTTTCTGGAGCAATGGTAGGAAAACGCTGAAGCCCAGCATGAGGTCTGACGTGTCCTGCATACCTACCTTTTAGTCAATCTTGTTTATTTCGCTGCCAAGCTGTTTCTTTGTGAAATGACTCATCATTATTTATCTAAATTGGTTTTAAATGAGAATGTTGAACCAAAAGATCCTATCTGGATATTATGACAGCTGTTATAAAATATGGGGGTCCAAGTTGTGTCATTTTCTTTCTCACAATTTATTTACTTGTCAGATTTATTATTATCATTGTAATATTTTCCCGAAACAAAAGTGTACATGTGAAGTTTTCAGGAAAACTTTTGGACTATGAATTAGGATATATTTATGAAAATCAGCATTGAGTTATAAATTATGAGGTCTGTATTCTGATTCTAGCTCTTACAGCAGGAATTGAAACAATCAGGCGAAGCTCTCTGGGCCTGTTTCCGTACTAGTCATGAAGGAGTTAATAGATCATGACTGCATTAGTTTGCTTGAGCTGCTGTAATAAAGTACAAGTTGGGAGGCTTGAACAACCAGAGTTTATTGTCTCACGGTTCTGGAAGCCGGAAGTCCGAAATCAAGGCATCAGAAATATCGGTTCCTTCTGATGACTGTGCGGAACCGCGTGTTCTAGGCCTGTCTCTGGTTTGTCTGTGACTGTCTTGCCCTTGTGTCTTTTCATAATGTGTTCTCTTGGTGTGTCTGTGTCTTTGTCCAAATTACCCCTTTTTATAAGGACATCAGTCATATTGGATTAGGGCCCACCCTAATGACCTCCTTTAAACATGAACAGATTTATGAAAACCCTATCTCCAAAATAAGGTAACATCCTAAGGCTCCGGGCATTATGATTCCAGCATATGTTTTTTGGGAGGCTGGCACAGTTTAAGCCATAATGACATCCGACTTCCTTCTTTTCAGCATGAACATTTTGTTAAGGCTATGCATATGCCAGTCTGTACCCCTGAGGTTGTTAGCGACTGAAACACAAATGTACATGGTTTTGGCATAAAGGGAGGAATTTGTTGACACAATCCGGGAACAGGGAATGACATCTCTGTCGAGATGCAGCTCAGGCCCTTCAATGTTGGCAGGAGGCTTTCTCCATTTGTTCCACTTTGCTTTGTTTCAGCTTTCTTTTCTTTTTTATTTTGAGACAGAGTCTCACTCTGTTGCCCAGGCTGGAGTGCAATGGTAGGCTCTCGGCTCTCGGCTCACTGCAGCCTCCACCTCCTGGGTTCAAGTGATTCTCCTGCCTCAGTCTCCTGAGTAGCTGGGATTACAGGCTGCCACCACCATGCCTGCCAATTTTTTGTATTTTTAGTAGAGATGGGTTTCACCATCTTGGCCAGGTTATCCTGGCACTCCTGACCTCCAGGCCTACCTCGGCTTCCCAAACTGCTGGGATTAAAGGTATGAGCCACTGTGCCTGGCCTATTTTCTTTCATTATAGATTGGCTTCCCACATAACCAAAGACTGCTGACATCTTACAATTCTTCTGAGGGTGGGCATGGGGAGGGAGGGACGTGGAGGACTTCATTCAAGTTTGAATAATCAGCAGGGCTTGCATCTAGTGGCCCAGCTCCAACCAGGTGCTTACTCCAGACTACCCCTTCTGGAGTGGCCTCAGGGAAGAATGTGGCAATTGTGCCTCCACCTGCTCTATCCCAGGAGGATGGTGTTTTCGGAGGTAGGCAGTTCCATAGGCTTTAACTGTAGTAATGCTAGTTAAAAATGTGTTTTCGTCCTTACTGATTGTGCATGTATGATACAGGACTTATTTAGGTATCTGCCTTCCAAGTACAGATGAGGGTTTTCCACACTGGAAAAATCTCGGCCTGTTGTATTAGTCCGTTCTCATGTGGCCATAAAGAAATACTTGAAACTGGGTAGTTTATAAAGGAAAGAGGTTTAATGGACTCACAGTTCCACATGACTGGGAACTCCTCAGGGAACTTACAATCATGGCAGACGGTACCTTTTCACAGGGCAGCAGAAGAGAGAATGAAAGCAGAGCAAAGGGAGAAGCCCCTTAAAAGACTATCAGATCTCATGAGAACTCACTCACTATCGTGAGAACAGCATGGAGCAAACCACACCCATCATTCAAATATCTTCACCTGGTCCCACCCTTGACACCTGCGTATTATTACAATTCAAGGTGAGATTTGGGTGGGGACACAGAGCCAAACCCTATCAGCTGTGAAGGCTGAAATTGGTGGAAGTTAAGTAATAGTCTTTGGAACACAGAGTAGATGGTGGGGTTGTCAGAAGAGACGACATGAAGAAGGAAATTACAAGGTGGGAGCTTAGGAGCCTGACTTGTGTGTGGAGCAAGTCCTTAGATTCTAGGACCTGTTGTGCCTCGGGAAGGGAAGTCACGCAGCCTGAGAGGCGGTCCGGGACACAGGTGTAGGGCATGCTGGACTGAAGGACACGCTGGCTTGATCAAAATTTATGTAAGGCATGAGGATGAAGGGTAGCGGTGCTGTTTGGTGCTCACTTGATTTGCCATTGCATTGGGTTGCATAGTGTCCACCTGCACCCCTCCCCAAATCCATGTCTGCATGGAACCTATAATGTGACTTTATTTGGAGATAGGGTCTTTATAGATGTAATCAAGTTAAAATGCAATCCTATTGGATTCTCATGAATCTTAATTAGTGACTGGTGTCTTTCTAAGGGAGAGGAGAGGGCAGTCTGGACACACAGACACAACAAGAGCCCCATGTGATGCCGAGGAGGAAACTGGAGTGAGGCAGCCACAGTCCAGGGGACAGCAAGCACTGCCGGCAACCACCAGAAGCTGGAAGAGGCAAAGAAAGATCTTTTTCTAGAGGCTTCGGATGGAGCACGGCCCTGCCAGCACCTTCGTTTTTGACTTCCAGCCTCCAGAACGGTGAGAGAACACATTTCTGTTATTTTGTGGCACTTTGTTAGCACAACCCTGGGAAATTGTGACAGATGTGGGCACTTCAATTATGAGCTATAGTCTTTCTGTCTGTCTACTATTATTTGAATTCGATTCACCAAAGAATAATATTTTCTTTATTTAAAATGTTTTAAATTATGAGTACATATGTGGACGCAGATATCATATGTCAGAGGCTCACAACTTGTTTCAAAAGTAAAGAGTTGCACCACTTTTAAGCAACTCAAATACATAATTACAGATCCGAAGTTGGGGCTGGTGAGGAGTGATTCTCCTTTGCAAAGCTGTCTTTGGAGTCCTGCTATGTCACACTCAGAGAATTCCTATTTTATACCTATGAATTATCAGAAATCCTAAACTTTCATTGTTAAGATCAGTTGTACATTGTTTAGAGAGGAATATCTATGTGAATTTACTAAAAAGGAATTTATCTGAGAGTTAAACACAAGCCATTAAATAACATACACACACGTGCGCACACACACAATATAAACCACTAGTTTTCCTTCTGTCAACCACCTCCACCCTTTTTAGGAACTAAACTCCTTAAAGTTTTCTTTGTTTTAGAGTGTTGCCTGATTTGGATGAGAAATACTCATTTCCTCCACTGAAATTCCTCAGATTGCCTTTCCAAATGTCAGTGCTGTTGGGCTTTCCCTGGGAAAACAAAACAAGATTGCTGTCAGAGAAGCAGTTTGCAGATGAGCAGATCAAACAGATAACAGAATCCAGGATGCTATTATTAGCTGTGGAGAAGGCAGGCAGTTTGCAGGTTACATAAGTGAGGGAAGTGGTGGCATTCTGGGAACGAGGAAAGAAATGGAAAACTGATCCGTGAGAAAGATCTGGTCTGCTTTCTCATTACCTCTTTTTCTCCCCACCAAAAAAGAAAAAACAAAAAAACAAAAAAAGTCCAGAATTGTGTTGTAGTCTTTCTGTCGACCTACTATTATTTGAATTTGATTCACCAAAGAATAATATTGTCTTTGTTTAAAATGTTTTAAAGTTGATGATAAATCCTGAGTTCAGGTCAGTGGACACAAGTGAGAAGTAAAAAGTCAAGCACCTTATTATGGAAATGTTATTTACATCACACCCTGGTTTTGCTGTGTTACAGCTTGTAGAATAGTTGACAGCCCTTTCTCAAGTTTCTGTGTATTTCTTCACAGTCCATAACAATCTGACTGTTGGTTTGCAATTTCTTTTCTAATGAGATTTTTTTTTTGGCATGTGAAAATGCAGAGCTGCTTTAGTTCTACTCCGGCTTTTTTTCCTTCACTGTTTTTCTCATTTTGGGGGGCCTATTTTTTATTCAGCTGCGGGTTTGGTGCTTCTGTGGTTATTTTCTAACCCTTGGCCATGGCATACTTAGTACTTCATTTCTAGCAGAATCTTTTCTGAGGCT
>NW_012101388.1:3344913-3350251 GCF_000951045.1 Mandrillus leucophaeus | reverse complement strand
CTATGTGAATTTACTAAAAAGGAATTTATCTGAGAGTTAAACACAAGCCATTAAATAACATACACACACGTGCGCACACACACAATATAAACCACTAGTTTTCCTTCTGTCAACCACCTCCACCCTTTTTAGGAACTAAACTCCTTAAAGTTTTCTTTGTTTTAGAGTGTTGCCTGATTTGGATGAGAAATACTCATTTCCTCCACTGAAATTCCTCAGATTGCCTTTCCAAATGTCAGTGCTGTTGGGCTTTCCCTGGGAAAACAAAACAAGATTGCTGTCAGAGAAGCAGTTTGCAGATGAGCAGATCAAACAGATAACAGAATCCAGGATGCTATTATTAGCTGTGGAGAAGGCAGGCAGTTTGCAGGTTACATAAGTGAGGGAAGTGGTGGCATTCTGGGAACGAGGAAAGAAATGGAAAACTGATCCGTGAGAAAGATCTGGTCTGCTTTCTCATTACCTCTTTTTCTCCCCACCAAAAAAGAAAAAACAAAAAAACAAAAAAAGTCCAGAATTGTGTTGTAGTCTTTCTGTCGACCTACTATTATTTGAATTTGATTCACCAAAGAATAATATTGTCTTTGTTTAAAATGTTTTAAAGTTGATGATAAATCCTGAGTTCAGGTCAGTGGACACAAGTGAGAAGTAAAAAGTCAAGCACCTTATTATGGAAATGTTATTTACATCACACCCTGGTTTTGCTGTGTTACAGCTTGTAGAATAGTTGACAGCCCTTTCTCAAGTTTCTGTGTATTTCTTCACAGTCCATAACAATCTGACTGTTGGTTTGCAATTTCTTTTCTAATGAGATTTTTTTTTTGGCATGTGAAAATGCAGAGCTGCTTTAGTTCTACTCCGGCTTTTTTTCCTTCACTGTTTTTCTCATTTTGGGGGGCCTATTTTTTATTCAGCTGCGGGTTTGGTGCTTCTGTGGTTATTTTCTAACCCTTGGCCATGGCATACTTAGTACTTCATTTCTAGCAGAATCTTTTCTGAGGCTTGTCAGCTTCTATTTTACTCTCTGTGTTTTCTTAGTATATAAAGCTCAGCCACCACTTATTGTTTTTTGAAGATAATGTTGGTTGTGCGCCTGGAACGACTCGAATAAACTTGCAATAAATGACCCTATCCAAATGAATCAAAGAGTATGTGTGGGGCACAGCCCATAACCAGTGCATGGAGACAGTATCAGTAAAAACTGTCAGCTCCCCAGTGAAAACACCCAGAACTGCCACAGGCAACTCCTCATAATAGAACTTTTGCAGGGAACGGTTTCTTTTCAACGACACTGCTTTTAACAGCCTCCAAACATTCTTCCTCTGTGTGCACTCCGCCTCCAATCAAAAACTGAAATTCCAAATCAAGTCTGAAATACTTTTTAGCAAACAGCTCAATTCTTAATCTCCTGAAAATCAAGGAACCAGATCTTTAGCGAGAATACATTCACAGCAGCAGCCTCTAAACAAGGTTATCTTTACTTTCGTTCCTCAAATCACACTGCTGTGCCTTATTCACATAATTAAGGACAAAGGGATGCTAGGTGAGGATACATTCAAATGAAGTCATGCTTGTAATCTGTAGGAAACGGGTAATAGGTATAGCCTGATAAAATCCTTAGGAGAGCGACTTTGGTGCTCTCAGTTTGTGGTTAGATACAGCAGAGAAATCCTGGCAGTTTACTCTTTTTAGATGCAGCATTTTCGTGGTGCATTTGTTTAATTGAAAAATCAGTCCAGCATTGTCTGAAGCGTGCATCATATCTTTGGGTCAGGCAAGTTCAAGAGTCTTGCCTTGGAAAAAAACAATGTGCATGTGTGTGTATTTTAATCTTGAAAAATCACTGTCAAATAAATATTAAATGGTAAACGAAGACAAAATCAATAAAGCAAGCAATAGGTAAGGCACAGCCATCCAGTGTAGATCTGCTGTTTATAACCAGTCCCTTCTCTATCAGGATGGATGGGTGCAGGTTGGCAGGAAGTGGCCACGGGTCTGGAAGGTGTCCTTTTAACTTCCTAGAAACAACTTCCAAGAATCTTGAGGGAATCCTTTTGAACATGTTATGGCATGTGGATCCTTTCTTCTCAATCTTCCAATAGCTTCCCGTCTTACTCAGAATATAACTAAAGACCTTACGATGACCCTCACATCATGACCCAAAGCCTCCATCCTCCCTCTCGCCCTCTTTCATGCTGTTTCAATGATACTGACCTTGTTTTTCTTTAAACACACGAAGACTGCTCCCACCTCGGAGCCCTTGACTCAGGATGTGTGGCCCACAGACAAGCACGCTGCTGCTTTTTCCACATTCCCACTTTCTGTCTCTCTGCTCGTGTATCAGAGAGACCTTCCCTGACTATCCAATTGGAATTACCTTGCATTCCTCCTCCTCTTTATGCTCTGCTTTGATTTTATTTATTTATTTATTTATTTATTTTGAGACAGAGTCTCACTCTGTCACCCAGGCTGAAGTGCAATAGTGTGACATCAGCTCCCTGATTCAAGTGATTCTCCTGCCTCAGCCTCCCAAGTAGCTGGGATCACAGGCACCTGCCACCATGCCTGGCTAATTTTTGTGTTTTTAGTTGAGACGGGGTTTCACCATGTTGGCCAGGCTGGTCTTGAACACCTGACCTCAGGTGATCCACCAGCCTTGGCCTCCCAAAGTGTTGGGATTACAGGTGTGAGCCACCTGGCTCACCTGTAGACACCCAGCCTGATTTTCTTTAGAGTACTTTTCCCTACATGGTAGAGACCATCTAAGTAGTTTCCTCTCCATCTCCCCAACTAAAATGAATGCTCCTTGAGGACAAGGGCTTTGTTTTGTTGACTTCTTGATCCTACTGCTTAGAGCAGAGCCTGACACATCCATGTGGTCAACAGGATTTTGGTGTTACTGCTGTGGTTATGTTATGTGATATGGCAAGAGAGACTTTGCAGATGGAATTAAGATTGCTAATCATCTGACCTTGGGGAGATTATTCTTTATTATATGGATGGGTCTGATATAATCACATGGCTTCATTTTCTCAAGAATGGAAAAGGGAGGTAGGAGAGTTCACGGAGAGAGATATGACCAGGGAAGAAAGACACGGAGAGATGCAGTGTTGCTGGCTTTGCAGGGGAGGAAGGGGAGGCATCAGCTGGGTGTACTGGGGAAGTGGAGAGTGGCCCTCAGCTGTCAGACAGCAAGGCGATGGGAACCTCAGACATAGCACCACAAGGAACCAAATTCTGCTGATAATCAGCCTGAATGATTAAAAAAAAAAAAAAAGGATCCTTCCCTAGAGCCTGAAAGAGAGGCCTGTAGACACTCTGATTTTTGGCCTGTGAAACTTTCAGCAGAGACCCAACTGAGCCCACCACACTTTTAACCTATAAAAACTATGAGATAATAAATTTATGCTGCTTTAAGTATGGATGAATAAAGAAAAAAATAACAAAGCACAAAATAAATCACTAAAGTGTATTTTGGGTTTTGAGATTTGATATCCAGAAAGAACCAAATAATTTCTTAAGCTACCTGCTAAGAGATGGAGAAGTAAAATGTAAGGACATATGTACATAAGGCATACACTCAAAAGCTGTGACATTGAATAGGTTTTTAAAAAAGATTGCTGTTGAAAAACAGCATGAATTCTCTTTTACTTAAAGGATAATGGTTGTAGAAAAAAATGAAAAAAAGGGGGTAAAATTTGTTGGTTAATGTTTCAGTCTCAACTCCATCATTTACAGGCCCAGTGACCATATGCAAGTCACCCGAAGTTGAGATAATGATAGTATCTACCTTACAAGAATGGTAAAGAAACAAAAAGACTGTGTATGTGGTAAAAAAAAGTCATAAACTATAAGTTATTAAATATGATAACACAACTCTCTTGTATGTACTGGAACTATTGTCCTTAGAAGAGTTCTCTTATCCAATTCTGATCATTCTGAGATGTTTATTTTTCAGAAGTGCAACTTTTCCCAAAATACTTTGGTATGATACTCACGCATATGAAACAATGTACTTTAGCATTATATGCATACTTTAAATAAGAATATTCTCACTTCATGATTAATGTGAAAATGAGAAGCTAGCTCAAAATATTTATGGCATGTTTAAGGCTGATTAATCTTACGATCTTGAAAACATGATCATTTCACAGTTTCTAAGCTAAAATGGGATGTACATTATTGAGCTATAAAGGTCTTGGAATGAAATTTTCTCCTATATTCATAGTTGTATGGGAGCTAGCATAAGAAATGGCATTTTGCTGGCTGAGCTGCAGCTCAGATGCTACTGTCTATGTGCACTGGTTGAGTAGCGAGTTGGGGTGGCTCAACATTTTCCCCAACAATGTGGATACATGTATTAATCAGCATGGGGCTTTCATTTCATCACTGGAAGAAGAGAATGTTGTCTGTCTGGGTCTGGAGACTAGGTTATAAAATGTTATGAAATTGAATAGGCTTTAAAAAAAGTTGTTGTTGAAAAAGAGTGTAGATTCTCTTTTACTTGCAGAGGGATAGATGGATGCAGTGGAGTGGCTGGCCCAGCATCTCCTTCTTGCCTGGCCTGGTGGATCCAGGCTAAGTAAGGAATGAGGGTCCAATGCTGTTGGAATTGTATTTACCAGAGGATTGTGAGCCTCTTGGCGCAAGCAAATAGCAAAGTGATACAAAGTCAAAGAGGCACTTATCCCCGCCACTTCTAAATGGGACTCTGGTGCTTGATGAGTCTCTGGAGACCAAATATAAGCATAAAAGAGTGTTGCAGGGACCCCCATGCCCTGCTGGTAGGAGCACATCTCAGAGCAGCCCTCGTGGAGCATGATACGCAAGACTTGGTGAAACAAAATCTGCGTCTTACAGCATGGCCACCTCCGCCCTGTTCCACTCCTTATATATAATCACAGGAACCTTCTCCATGTAGTAGAGAGTAGTTGAAAGCAACTTAGTGTTGAAAGCTAGGAGAATGAATAAGTAAAATGAGATGGATGCTTGCTATACAATAATGCCAATCACTCAGAAACAATGGGTTATATGAACATACTGCAACACAGATGAACTTTTAAAATAGTGTTCAATTTTAAAAGTTAAAAACAGAATAGAAACCACAATTCATTATCCTTAATGGAAATAAAATCATTGCATATTTTAAAGGATCAAACCTACTAAGCAAAGTGGGTGCCATGAGGGGAGGGGGAAGAGAATGGGAGTTAAAGCTGTAAGAGTAAACAGTGACGTCAGCATTATGAAACCAACCCGTAAAATTGGAGTTGAAGAAATAAACTGGCCTTGGGTTATGTGCTTATAATATAATTTAGTCCTTTATTTAAAAATGATCTAC
>NW_012101388.1:3334917-3339808 GCF_000951045.1 Mandrillus leucophaeus | reverse complement strand
TAGTGAGAACATTTCTCTTTTTGTAGGGTTCACTTGTTTTTGAAAATCATTAATTTTTGGACTCACAAGATAGATTGCAGACAAAACTGCTAGAAAAATGTGGGGTACTTATTAGTCATTTCAAAAAGAAGAAAAAACTCAATGTGAAATACTAGTATTTTATGGAAAGAACAAACCACAAGCTATCTTAGTCATTTAAAAAAACTCTGAAAGACAATTAACTTTTATTTTAGGTTAATTTCAAAGTTTTAGTCAGCACTAAGTTAATTTTGTTCAAGATTATCTAGTGGCCAAAATAAGTTATGGTTGATGCCTGGATTAAGAAAGCTTTTTTAGGATAGTAGTATTAGACAAATATGTCCACCATAGCACAGATTAATTATAAAGAAAGCTAATTTGTTTAGAGAATGGAATGTCCAAAGATAACAGTGTGACCATCCCAAGAAACAACTCCCATTATGAATTTTTAAAACCGTAACAGTATTTTATGTAGTCAGACTGTGTGTGTGTGTAAATACGCAATGAAAGCTTATGACCGGTGAATGTGGTTGTAAGATGTAGCTGAAGTGACCAGCATTCCTTCTAGGTTGAATACCAGGGTGTTGTGGCACCCCAAAAAGCACAGATGTGAGAGATTTGATCGACCTGGTGCCCCAACAGTCATCCCCAAGTGAGACAGCCAGACATAACCAGCATACATTGCAGAACACCTGAGCAGCTCCCACCAGCGGGGCTTCTGTGGGCGAAGAAAGATTGAATTGACCTTTCCTAAGTTTCCATTAAAGTATTCATTAATGGAGAAGAATTGGAAAGCATTAAGATGCCTACATCTTTCCAGACACTAGAAAGTAGAATGCTGTATTTAAGGAGAGACATGTTTTAACACATGCTGTGGGGGACTAGCGTAATGAAAATGCTGAGAATTTCTCTAGCAGACTTGGACCCAGGTTGAGAGGGGAGGTTTAAGTGTGTGTGTGTGTTTATTATATTGAACCACTGTTAATAAGGAGTGGATCTCCTGCTGAAAACGAAAGGGGATGCTTTTAGTTCAGCTTCACATATTAGCAAGTCAATTTGTATGTTTTTCAGAATGTTTCTTTTTTTAACAGAATTATTTTATCACACTACTTTCCCAACTTTTTGCTTCTTCTGAAAGTACACATACAAATTGCATAATGGAAAGCTATATATTTAGTCTAAAAGAATCATAGAACTTACTTGAGGTCCAGTAATTTTGAACACCTCCCCCAATGCCACATGAAAATTTTGGAATATTTAAGCATTATGTGGTTGCTATGGTAGTACAATCTCAGCCTTATTCTTTCCCTTCAGAAAATGAAAACTCACAGATATCTTTAAACAAATTCGATACCGTATAAAGATTATAGCAAATAGGTGTGCTATGTTTATGTGGCAGCATAAGAATTTTAGCCATCAAACTGGCACTATTCTACAGTAATGTTAAAGGTGGATAAAGTTTATTGAATGAGTTTATGTGAGTTGAAGTATTAAGACATTTACATACATTTGCGTGTATGTAACACTTTCTCTAAGAAACTCCACAATGCTATATCTGCTCTATCTTCTGTTTTTAACATTGCGAGTAAATTGGGACTCAAAATTTACTGATTTGTACAACTGTTATACAAATACATCACTATATTTCTTGTAACTCATTTCATCTTGTCCATCCCTATTCTGGCTGAAAATGTCTGGCTTTGTCCACCAAGGATGTCTCAGTCTCTCTTGAATTAAAATGTGTCAGCTTGAGTTAATTACTCAGTATTTTAGTTGCTCTTCCTCTTTCTCCCACGTTGCACCCGGATGCAAAGGGAAATCTACAGAATATGATGACATGGATTGATAGGTAGAGGGGGTCTGGGGGAGGGGGCTGCTTAAGTGACTACAGCTGTCATAATTCATAACTGGTTTTCTCATATTGGTCAAGGGCCAAGCCTCCTGTGTGAATTCAGCCTGCATCTTGCCCAGGTTGGTGCAGTTGGTTTGGGCCTTTTACAGTGAAGTCCTTTTGTCCTTATATTTGGTGACCAGTGAACACCATTCGCAATAGTACACATTCTGTCTGGGACATCTGGTAACATCATATGGAATCATCTCAGATGTATGTTCTCAGATGCTGTGCTGACCACGGGGCCCCTAGGAGACATGGTTTTCCAGGTCTTCCAGGAGACAAGGGATCTTCCAGGTTGTGTCCAGGGAAGTAAGAAAGAAGCTTCCTATCTAGGATCTCCACTCATCCTCAAATGTTTCTGGAAGTCTTTATTGCAGTCTCTCTTCTGAGATTCAGTTCAGAGGGAAGAGAGGAAAGTCTAACCTCATGTCTCTCTCTCTCTCTTTCATGCCTCAGCATCTGAACCTATAGTGACTAGAAGAAATTTCTTCCTGTGGGATGCAAACTTTCCTTATCTCAGATATCTTTATGTCTTTTCACTAGGACTAACTGTAAAACTATGTTCAGATGTGTAAGCTTTGCTCTTAATATGAAAAATGCATTTTTTTTCTTGTTATATAATCATCCCACATACCCTTAAGCAAGCCAAACTTGCAACTCACTGTCTTATAAGGGAATTTAATGATGTCTAATGAGGCCTCCAAAGCGGAACAAGGTTCCCTTTCTCTAGGCTGTCTCCGAAGAAGTGGGGAGGCAAAGCAAGATGGGGGGTTATCTCCTGATTTAGGCTCTTTCTAAAAAGTTGGAAGGAAAAATATCTTTATCTTTCTTGGCTATTCTTTTTCTTAGAGCCACACTTGAGGTTTTCTACATACAGTGGCCACAAGGCAGCTGTTGGTTGATGTGTTTTACTTTCTTTTTCTTCAAAGTTGTAAGTAGGGAGAGGGTCTTTTTACAAGTACCTTGTGAAGGGCAGTCTGGTTCCTCTGGTGTGGTCAATCTTAGGCTTTCAGGATGCCTCAGCTGGTTTCAGTGGTCCTGGAATCTGAGTTGGACAAAAGGCAGGCTGGATTTGTACTTGTGCCATTCTGTGAGTCACTGGCCAATCTGAGAAGTAGCACTAGGGAAAAACTAACTCACAAGAAAGGGATCTTGAGAGACTAAATTGGAGACAAGTTCACAGGAAGGGGGCGTGGAAATCAGAGTCCATCATTTCCTGGACCAGCTCCCAGGTGGGTTTCAGATGTCCGTTGAACTGAAGGGGCAGGAACGTTCTGAGAAGTTGAAGGAACATAGTGTAGAAAGATACATCGGATAACAAAATATATCAACCGTACTCCCCTTCATGGCCACCGGCGGAAGGAATCCGTGAGTTGAGTGCCTTGTAAAATGTTTCCATCATCTCTTGGAGAGTGGCAGGAATGAATTTCTCACCATGGGATGGAAAGAGCCATCTACTAAAGACAACGCTTGTGAAAAAGCGAGCACCCAATTCACTCCTCGTAGCTGGGAGCCTTTATCTGAAGTCATTGAACTTCTAGAGAAACCATCGATGGTAACCAGGGTGATTTTTCACGCAAGCATGTATGCGTGTGCCTCTGCACATTTTCTCAGGAGAGATTCTGGGGCTTTCCGCAGATTCTCAGAAGAGTGCCTCATTGCAAAATATCAAGGACCATTAGATGAATGGAAATGTTGCGCTAACAAGTAACATAAAACTTGATGCCTTAAAACCCTTTTCTCTTTCCCAGAAATTCCAGTCAAACAGAGCAATGTCACTGATCACAAAGTTCATTTCTATTTTCAGGAATCCCTTCTGTGATAAAACTCATTCAAAAATGTCCACTTAAAAGAGAATAACAATAAAAAACAACAACAAAAGAGAACAAAGTCTTGTCTTGGGTGTTTTGTGGACACTCTCATAAGGGCATTTACTACCAACAAGCAAGGAATGGAGAATATCTTTAAATCACTGACATTCCTTATAGGGTGTCCAGTTTTGGAAATTCATTTGTGAGCCAAGAAGTGTGTGCGTGAGGATGAGCAGTGGCTTATGATAAATAACTTACTGTAAAGGGCAAGTTTCAGTGAGGAATTAACGATTCGTCCTCAGGAGGCCTTTATTTACTATTAAAAACCTGAGTGCCTTTTGCTGTTAGCAGGCTGATACTTACAGGGAAATTGATTCTCTTCACAGAATTTCCCGACGGTCCCAATAAGCCATTAAGTGCTCCTGGCCTTACCTTCCTTGGTTTAGTAGCTGCTCTGCCGTGGTCAGCATCGTTTTCTCTGCAGCAATTAGTGGCAATAAGTGGGAGCTCACACAATTGATGGTGTAATATGCCTGGACAGTGTGCAAGCAGCAGTTATGAAATGCTTCATCGAGCAGAGCTCTTGTACTCAATGCCTTCCTCCCATCAGTTTTCCAGGTAGCAGAGCCTAATGAAGGCACACAGCAGGTGGTGCAGGGACTGGAGGAACTCCAGTGCGGAGCTTTCTGTCCTAGTCAGAAGGACCAGACTTTGCTTAACAGGCCTACTGTGGATCCCTTCATCTACCACCCCAACTGATACAACTCAATTAATCCTGAAGAGGTTTTGAAGAAAAGAGGCTTTTCCGTCTGTCTCTGACGCTTTTTTGTGTTCTAGCATTCCTTCTTGAATTTTTTTTTTTTTTTTGGAATTTCCATCTCTCTGTTTATAGTCCCCATCTGTTCCTGCATGTTGTCTACTTTTCCATTAGAATCTCCAGCATATTAATCCTAATTGTTTTAAATTCACAGTCTCATAATTCCAACATCCCTGCCTTATGGGATTCTAGTCCTGATGCTTGCACTGTCTCTTTAGGATGGTTTATTATTATTATTATTATTATTTTACTTTAAGTTCTAGGATACATGTGCAGAACGTGCAGGTTTGTAACATAGGTATACACATGCTATGGTGGTTTGCTGCACCCATCAACCAGTCATCTACATTA
>NW_012101388.1:3319502-3334867 GCF_000951045.1 Mandrillus leucophaeus | reverse complement strand
TTTGGAATTTCCATCTCTCTGTTTATAGTCCCCATCTGTTCCTGCATGTTGTCTACTTTTCCATTAGAATCTCCAGCATATTAATCCTAATTGTTTTAAATTCACAGTCTCATAATTCCAACATCCCTGCCTTATGGGATTCTAGTCCTGATGCTTGCACTGTCTCTTTAGGATGGTTTATTATTATTATTATTATTATTTTACTTTAAGTTCTAGGATACATGTGCAGAACGTGCAGGTTTGTAACATAGGTATACACATGCTATGGTGGTTTGCTGCACCCATCAACCAGTCATCTACATTAGGCATTTCTCCTAATGCTCTCCCTCCCTTAGCCCCCCACCCCTCGAAGGGCCCTGGTGTGTGATGTTCCCCTCCCTGTGTCCGTGTGTTCTCATTGTTCATCTCCCACTTATGAGTGAGAACATGCAGTGTTTGGTTTTCTGTTCCTGTGTGAGTTTGCTGAGAATGATGGTTTCCAGCTTCAGGGTTTGCTTGTTGGTTGGTTGGTTTGCCTTTTAGTATACCTTGTGATTTTTTGTTGTTGTGTTGAAAACCAACATGATGGATGGGGTAAAAGAACCACATGAGCTTTTCACGATGTGGTGGGAAGGAGCGTGTGGGTGAGTGTTGGGGATGGGACTTTCTATAGTCTTATAATTACTTCTCCACTTGTACCCTGGGCTGTGAACTTCACAAGTGCTTCTCAGTCCCCCTCCACTCCCACCACCTTAGGTGGGACAGGTTGGCTTGGGTGGGCTGGAATTGTTTTCTCCCCTTTTCCAGCAGCGGGAGGTAGAGTTGGGTACTGCCCACCTCCCAGGTCAGTTAGGGTCTGGTTAAAACTTTCACAGTTTAAGGTCGGGTGAAATAGTTTCTCTTGCGGGCAGGCCTTGTTAAGAAGACAGAATGCTCTGGAATATTTTAAGATGATTCTCTTTCCCCTCTCCCTGCCAGAAGCATGAGTAGGATTTTCTTGGATTTTCATTGTAAGAACTTAGAGGAGCTCCCACAGGTAAAATTTACAAAACTGCGAACTGCCCCCACTACCCCCCAACTCCGCCGCGTCTATATTTGGGCTCCCCTGGAGTTTTTGACTCTCAGACTTGTCCACACCAAGTCTCCAGCAATTTGTCAGTTACAATTTGGGTTTGGTGTCCATGGTGGTTTCGTGTATGGGTTTCTGCTCTGGTAAGCTATGATTCTCTATATCTGCTTGTCAGTCTCAAATTTTGGGACCTGTGGCTTGCCTTGTGACCTCACTTTTCTGACAAATCTAAGAAGGTTGTTAATTTTTTTGTTTGTTAAGCATTTTACTTGTTGGGATAGAGTGACGATTTCCAAGCCTCTTACAAGCCCACAGGAAACAAGAAGGCTGACTTATTTGAGTACAAAAATTTAATTCATTCATTATATTTTATAAAAAGATTTTGGAAACCTTTCTCGGCTGTAAAAGGAGCCTCTTTGGGAGGCCGAGGAGGGCGGATCACAAGGTCAGGAGATCGAGACCATCCTGGCTCACATGGTGAAACCCCATCTCTACTAAAAACAAAAAATTAGCCGGGTATGGTGGCGGGTGCTTGTAGTCCCAGCTACTCCGGAGGCTGAGGCAGGAGAATGGAGTGAACCCGGGAGATGGAGCTTGCAGGGAGCCAAGATTGCGCCACTGCACTCCAGCCTGAGCGACTAAGCCAGACTCCATCTCAAAAAAAAAAAAAAAAAGGAGCCTCTCTAAGCATTTCCACTATCCTCATGGTTTAATTACTCAGTATATGCAGATGATTCTCTATATTATGTCTCTGACCCTGACTCTTTGCTATGCTATATATCCGCATGTCCATCTTGCTACCAGGTTGATATATTTGAATAAGCAAACCTCAGACTCACACGTCCACAGCTGCAGTCAATATTTCTTTGTCCCTATTCAGAGATCTTTACTTGCCTCCTGCTCTTCTCACAGCCTCTGTCTTCCCAATCAGTGGTGCTGACAATTACCCAGTTCCCCATGTCAAGAAAATAACAACTTATCTTTCCAGACTGCTAATCTCTCACTGTCCCACATCCAGGCAATGAATAGGACCTGCTGCTTTTACTTCCTGAATGTTTCTTGGACGCATTTCCCATCTCCACACTGTTACCATGGTTTTAGCTTGAGCCACGTGGACTCATTCCTGGATATTGCAAAAGTCTCTTATGTCTCCGTATCTTCAAAGTCACTCTTACGTAATCTCCTCCACACACTACACAGAGTGTCCTCTCCACAGCTACACATTGCAGAAGTCACCAAATTTGGTTACTTATTCTTTTCCACAGTCTAATCTCCATTCCACTGTACTGTGCTCCTTTTTAAGATGTTATCGTGTCTCATTAATTAGGACAGCATAGTCTGATTTCCTCCTCATAGAACTAGCAACAGTTTCTCATTCTTTCTTGGTCCCTAGTCCACGTCCCTCTCCTTCAAGTGATTGGTCCTCATTGCAGCCTACCTGTAAATACGTGGTGCAGGCTGATGGCCCTAACGCCTTCTATTACTGCACACACAGGCTTTTGTGCAACTACCATGTACACGCTCACGGATCTGAATTATCTTTAGTGCAAATGTCTTTGCTGAAATGCAGCTGTGCCTAGGACCAGAATTCCAAATACGACATGGCTCAAATTGAGCTCCCCACTTTGTTCCCAATCCCACTTTTCTTTCTGTTCATGTGTTTCCTGTGGTAGAGTTAACATTATCATCCATCCACTTGCCCAGGTCAGCATACAGCATACACAGACCCATACCCAGTCTTCTTTTTACTTTAGAGACAGTAATTCCCTGGGCAATTCCCTCTTGTCCCTATGGTTCTAAATAATATTTAAGTGTTGATAGCTCCAAAACCCCTACCTCCAGCCTGGAACTCTTTCATACGTAACTCCCTGCTTAATACCTCTACTTGGTGGGCAAAATCATACTTACTGTTTTGGTATTCTTTAATACTACTCCGCCATTATTCCTTCCCATCTTGGTTAATGGTACCATCCTCCCATGTCTCTGGCTCAAAACAGAGGAGTCCAGCTTGATACCTTTTGTTCTTACTTCTCATACTCATTCTATCAGCCCATCATATCAGCGTTGTGTCTCCTGAATTCTAAACCAAACCACTTCTCATCATGTCTCCTGCCTCTACGTGAAGTCATTTGTTTTTCCCTGGATTACTGTAGTGATCCTTTGATTTGACGTCCTGATTCTACTCTTATTCCCCATTCCCCCAGTGAAATGCACAGAGAGCGGCTAAAGAGATTTTTTGAAAAGAAAATGTCAACTTATATCATTTCCTTGCTTAAAATCCTCAAATTGCTGCTCGTTAAAATTAGATTACAACACACATGCATTACTAGGACCTAAAAATCGTATGGCTCTGGCTTCTGCCTACTCACTCTCCCTCCCCACTTCTTTACTCTTCTCGTTTACCTTTGTTCTCGCTCTTGAATAGTTTATGCTTTTTCTGATCTCGGGGACTTGGCATAAGGTTTTATTGATCCTCGAACACTCTTTTCTAGAGACTTGCGTGACTCTTTCACGCCATTCAAATCGTGACTCAAATGTCCTGTTTGCAGAAACATATGCCTGACCTACCAATCTAAGGAGGCTTTGCAATCCTTTCCAGCTATTTATTATGACACTGTACTGCTCATTTTATTGCTAGCCCTGGCTACCTTCTGAAATAATCTAATTCACTGATTTGTTTATGTAGTTAATGTCTGCTTCTCCCCAAGCCCATCTTCCACTAGGACATAAACTACGTAATGACAGGAATTTTGCCTAACTTCTTCACCATTTTTATTTTTAGGCCCTAGAAGCTTGGAGAGCATGTAGTAGATGCTCATTAAATACTTGTTGAATAAATTTAAAAGTTTACAACTTCATTTTCTTTCTTTTTCAAATCTAATGTGCATTTCATTAAATCCTGTTTTTTCATCTCTTATGTATCTCTGACAGTGACTCAGCTCTCCAGCCTCACTGTTCCTAACATAGTTTAGGTCTCCATCATCTCTCCTCTATACTGCTGAAATAACCTTATTTTTCTTGCCCACAGTTGTACTTCTCTCAGCCAATTCCTTAAAACATAGCCAGAGTAATCTCTCTACAATGCAAAGTTATTGGTGTTTTTGTGTAGCTTAAACTATTTCATTGGCTTACCATTGCTTTTAGGATAAAATATGAACTCGTTTGTGTGATTTCCAAGGGGTCCATGATCCAATCCCTGCTTAATCCTTCTCTCTCCCTACCTTGATCTTTGACCTTTCCTGGTTCCTAGAAAAGTGTTCTCTCTTGAATCTGGAGCAGAGAATGCATCTCTTCTCTCCACTCTTCCTTCTCACCTGTCTAGTTCTAACTGTACTTCAAATCTCACTGGAGTAGGCACCTCCTTCAGAAACTCACCACTGACCAGCCAGTGCTGTGCTGAGTACTTCCATAAGTGAGCACAAAGAACTTTGTTTCCTCTATCTCAGAAATTAACACTTGGTATTCTAATTGTATCCATCTAAAAGAGTTTAGTGGTTGAGAGCGGAGACTCTGGTGTTGGACGGAGTGGGTTCACATTAGCGGAACAGGAAGCCCTGGCCTCGCTGGCCTCTACTCTCCAGAAAATCCTCTAGTGGTTTTCACCCCCTTCCTTCCCCTCTATCTTCATGACTCTCAACCCAAGTGTTTGTGGGCCTGGAGTGAGGGGGGTAGGGTACTTGTGAGGATATTGATTTTTCGGAGGATGGCGGATAAGAGATAAGTATGGAGGAGGGTATCCGTGGTGACGAGGGTGGATTTGACTTAAATATGCTATGTAATATTAAGGATGGACAGTACTGGTCAATATCCCTGGGGGGTTGGGTGTTATGTGGGGGTTAGAGTTGATGTGTTACTTGTATTTTTGTATATCCTGTTTAAGACGTGCCAGTCAGTTTGTTTTTTTTTTTTTTTTTTTTTTGCACATATCGTGCTGTATCTTTAGGATGTCTACAATTTTTCTCTTCTATCTTCCTGGAATGCTTTCTCTACATTGCTTTTCCATACAACATACTATCTCTCTTTGAAGACTTTTCACATATCTGGGTAAGTCCACACCAGGACTTCATGGTACATGCAAGTCATCTATTTAAATGCTCATCTTTCTTTATAGGCAAAACCTCTCAAGAGCAAAGACTATGTCTTATTCATTTTTATATTCATCAGGCTCAGTGCCAAGCACGTGCTAAATGTTCATTAAATGCCAATTGAACAAAGAGGGGAGAGAAAAAGAAAATAACTCGAAGTGTAAAAGGTGCTTTGCCAGGTGTTTTGCATGAAAGAAAGAAGGAGATTTAAACAACAGGGAATGAAATTCTGCTTTATCTTATTCTCAAGAAAATCTAGGTTTCCTATTTCTTTTTTCTTTTTTCTTTTTTTCCTGAGATGGTGTTTCGCTCTTGTCCCCCAGGCTGGAGTGCAATGACACGATCCCGGCTTACTGCAACCTCCCGCTCCCAGGTTCAAGGGATTCTCCTGCCTCAGCCTCCCGAGCAGCTGGGATTACAGGCATGTGCCACCATGCCCAGCTAACTTTTGTATTTTTTTAGTAGAGATGGGGTTTCACCATGTTGGCCAGGCTAGTCTTGAACTCCTGACCTCAGGTGATCACCAGCCTCAGCCTCCCAAAGTGCTGGGATTACAGGCGTGAGCCACTGCGCCCAGCCCGAGGTTTTCTGTTTCTAAATGGATGCAATGAATTCATTTGTAAAGATCATCGTGGGTACTTTTCCCTCCTGTACCCCACACGGTAGTTGGACAAGTATTTGTGTTAGTCACATCAGTCTATAGTATTAAGGACACTTGTCACCAATAATTTATCTTGTGATCAGGCCTTGCTGCCTTCCTTCCAGCCTATCTCATCCTCTTCTCTCCTTCCTGGTTTGGGTGCATCTCAGATTTGCTGCCCTGCTCTGCCTCTTAGGATTCCAAGTGCAGAATTCCTCTGACTTTCCTATTTCCATTTTCCAGGTTGCACAGAATATAAAAAGTGGAAGGCTGAATAAAAAGTAAGGTACAGACACAGTTCCTCAGAGCATTGTTAGAAGTTATAGTTGATTAAAATTGGAAAATATTACTTGTAAAAGATTGTCTATGGAGAAAAGGTCCAGAATGTGAACTCATAAATAACTAAAATGAATAATTTCATTTCCCATAAGGGACAGATAAAAAAATGGATTTTTTCCCCTTAAAACAAGTCAAATTGCAAAGAAGGAAAATAGGACCAATTGTGAATTTAAATGAATGCTCAAACTATTATAATTATAAGTACATTTCTTTAAAAGAGTTAAATATTTCTGAATGATTACAGATTAAGTTTATTTTCAAACCTCTGTTCAGATAATTTCTTAAGTAGAAGGTGCCATTTAAATAGGAATTACTATTTTTGTACATTGTACTGAGAGTTGCTTTTTTTTCTTTTACTTCTTTGGGTTCTGAAATCACACCGGTTGATGCTGGATTGAACTTTCAGAAAAGTTTCTGTAAATGCAAGCACCCTTTTCAAATGAAAGCTGAAAATATGGCTTGAGAGATCGAGCCAGTAAGATAGGTATTGTCACCTACCTGGTGCTGGCTTTATTAACCACATTAATAAATGTTTCTCAAATGTAAGAAAACATTGTAAATAAACTGAGACTTAAAATTGTCAGCTTTTAACATCTGGTGGGGATGGGGCTAGCTATATCCTAGAATTTAAAGTTCTGAGCATTCTTAGTCTCAGTAAATATTCAAAATTAAATTTTGAAAGAACTGAATACTATTTAAATACAATGAAGTGGAATAATTGGCAAATCATTCATGCCTACACATTTTCTTAGAGAACGAATAATCTACCTTCCTCCACAGTCATCTTCCTATTTGAGAGTTAGGGGAAATTGTTCTGTGCCTCATTTTGCTAAAACTTTGCATGTGAGCAATTATGTCTATCAAAATGTGTACATGTTGTTTCTATAATAAAACCTTGTCTATCTGGGATTAATAGCAAAGATGCCTTAACGTGTATGAACAGAGCATGACCTGCTATGAACATGTTCACAACCAGACTGCTTCCAGAAACCTGATTATCAGCTGGTTCATTGAAGTGACTCTGTTGATCATGTAGACAGAACACTGATAGTGAATGAAATAAGTGACAACACCTATTCCCAGAGAATCCAGAATGCTTATACTTTAAGTGACTTCAGAGTTAAATTGGGCTGTTTCTTTGTGATCAAATATCCCTACATGCCTCTTCCATATTCTCTCAAGTCAGTTAACTTTTCCTGTGCTCTACTTCGCACATTTTTTTTTTTTTTTGTGAAATGACACAAAATGTCTCCATCATCTCCTGCACTTTTGGATTATTAATAATTGTGGGGAAGGAAATGTCAAAACCTAGAGGGCAGATTGAGGGCTCTCCAACCATTCTCAAAGACTGCCTGATCAACCCACAGAGAAACATGTTCTACATTTTAGGATATTCAAAAAATAGTGACAACTGACTATACTTCTGGATATTTTTGAAACTGCTTTTCTTTTGGAAAACCTTTGGGAAGAGGGGCTTCTCCAGCTCAAGTCCACATTTTAAATAGTCATTAAAGAGCAGTCTTCATTTATTGAAGGAAAACTCTTTGCTCCACGTTTTGGGAAAGAGGGAGGGTGGGAGGTGGTCAGCTCTTCTTACATTTAACTTTCGTAAAGCACAGGTCATTTTCCAGAGGCAAAGTTCTCATGTAAACCACATTGAGCCACGCTGGAGAAATTGAGAAGGAAATGGAAGCAGAGCTCATTTTGCTTTTGTTTGCACTTTGAGTTCTTCTCTGTACCAAATTATGACCCAATAGGCAAATAGACATTAGTAAATGTGCCTTGAAATTTCCACTAATTCTCTTGTGACTTTGGATCAGTTACTTCTTGTTGTATTAAATTCTCTCACAAATATTGTGAGTTGTGATTTACTGACTTTAACTAACAGAGAAAAGTGAATCTCGGTAAGTCAACGTGGAGTTAGATGGCTGCTAAATGGTTAAGTGGGAGCTCAGCCTCAGATTGTGAGTGACTCGGTGCGCCCCACAGGCACTGCATGGAATACTCTGTGTCTAGGAACTTTTCTGAGGGCTTTGTTTTTGTCAAAACCTCTGTCTAAAAACCATTCCCTGAGAGCCCTGGTTCTGCTGGGTGACAGCTTGTTAGCTTTATAAATGAATCCAAGTGAAGGTGATATTGGGTGCTAATCAGATTATCTGCTATTCCTCTAAGATAATACAACTGCATTTTAGTACAGAAATTCCATAGATCATTTGTTAATGTGAAAGAGTAGATCTCATGCTGATGTTAGAGTCACTTGGCTACCAGGTGGAGCAGATAGTTTTGGCACATGTATCTGTTAATGTCCTTCAAGTTGAACTATGTCGTAGGCAGCCCCTACTTTGGAAATTCAAGAGGATTGACCTTAATAATGGTGTTTCTGCTGTTCTGTATGAATATGGTCAAAAAGATACATATGTGAATACCAGTCTCTTCCAGTATAACGTTATAGTTTTATCCCCATTTGTAGGAATTCATAGTCTAATTATTCCTACCACATATTTGGACAACTGATCAAAAGGACCCCATTCTCTTTACTGACAGCTCCTGTTCAAGTGACCTCACAGCTTTCTGATGACCTCCACAGGCTGTGCCACATTTCTGGTGCTGAATGGATAAGTTACTACTTATCTGGGCTTCGGTGGAGTTGTTCGATTTGAAAAGTAAAGCGGTACTTTAATGGTCCCTTCAGTTCTCACACTCAGTGTTTCAATATTTGTCCTGTTCTACCTGGATTGTAATCAATCCTAAAACTTCCTCACATTTCTGGATGATGGAATGAACAATCCTGCATATGGCTTCCAAACTGAAAAAATCCTGATCTCAGAACTCAAGGCTCTGGTCTGCAGTGGCCACAGTTCATCTCTGGCCTTGACAAGCCATTTCTTGGCCGTGGAACTCATTACTTGAAAGAGATTTGCTATAGCTCCCGTTATGGTGCCTTTAGAAGAAATAAAGATCTCCTGCCTCACTTGCAATACTTCTTTTATGGTAGCACCAGAAATCTTGATTTCATTGGCTCATTTGTGAGAGACCTGACCCATCTCCCAATATGCACTCTGTTCTGGGTCTGATGGATGAAGAGTTGAGGCCCGTGCCTTTTGCTCTCCTGGGTAATAAATGTAGCTTACTGTGTCCACATGCAGAGACGTAGGTGCCAGCAGGGCAGAGAGCGACACAGGACATTACAGCACAGAGTTCATGCGCTCTGTTTCAGGATAATGCATTTTTGACTGCCAGGTGTAATTTTCACTCCTCTTTCGTGCAGCCCCCATCTCTCCTCTCACTCCCTATCCTAGATTTTAAATGGTTATACTTTCCTATGAATCCTCAATTTATCTTTTGTTTTTGAGCCTAGTGCACTGAACATTTCTTCTCATGCATAAAAGATACCCTGGAAACTCCCATCACGGCTGCCTAAGTATTTATTTATTTTTTATTTTTTGAGAATCAGGCGCCGAGGCAGTGCCTTCAAGAGACAAGCATTTATAGTTTTGTTATATGATTTAGTTCAGTATTTTTCTCCCACACTGTTTGTTTTTCAGGAGCAAAGAGGGAATTAAAGATATTACAGAAAGAGAGCTTCCCTTGGTGGTTAATTTTAGGTATTTTGTGAGTAGATGAATTGGATGGGCTTTTGAAATGAAATAGAACTAGAAGAAATAGAATAAATCAAATATAGATTAGGTGCTAGAAAATTGGTTGCAAAGATGATCTGAATACTGTTGACTACTAATTTTAAATTAAATGCAATCCTGATATGAAACTGATAATTTAATGATAAAGTTTCTATATTTTGATTTAAGATACCAATATTTCCCCTAGAGTCAAAAACAATCATTTTAATCACTTGGGTAAATTGCCTAAATTGTATGTAAATCAGGCAAGTAACAAAACATTTTTACATTATTTTGCAGCTTTACAAGTTACTTTTCTCCTATATAGCACTAATGTTTTGATTTCAAAAGATAAAGTGAGGATTTCCTCACTTTATATAATTTACATAATTATATAAATTATATATAAATACAGGTGCTTTATAGTAACATGATAAATTTTAAAAATATATTTTGTTTAGAATATAAGAAACTGAAGAACTATGGCTTTGTTTCTTTATAATTGTATTAGTCTGTGCACACTGCTATAAAGAAGTACCTGAGACTGGGTCATTTATAAAGGAAAGTGCTTTAATTGACTCACAGTTCCACATGACTGGGGGAGGCCTCAGGAAACTTACAATATGGCGGAGGGCAAAGGGGAAACAATAACCTTCTTCATATGGTGGCAGAAGAGAGGAGAGTGAGGGGCAAAGGGGCAAGAGCCTCTTATAAAACCATCAGATCTTGTGAGAACTCACTATCGTAAGAACAGCATGGAGGAAACCACCCCATGATTCAATCACCTCCCACCAGGTCTCTCCCTAGACATGTGGGGATTATGGGGATAATAATTCATGATGAGATTTGGGTGGGGACACAAAGCCTAACAATATTAATAGTAAAGAATAGTGTTGGAGTTACTCCTTAGGTAGGCAGAATTGTTGGCCCCTTCTGAAGTGTGCAGTTAAGGAACAGCCTGCAATTCACCCCTATAAAGTTTCTTACGATGAGAAATCACATTCCAGTTGTTTCCAAATAGAACTATAAAAATATATATGTGATACCAGATGCACAAGTATTATATAATTAGATGAGCTTTTAACATTTTTAGGAGTCAAGTGCTGAGGTTTCATGAAAAAGGTAGGTCAATGCCTACTAAAACTTTGTGCTAGCTCTGACCAGCTTATTTATAGGCAACCTGAACGAAATCTCTAGGTTTTACTTAATGCATCTCTACAAGGTGTTTCACATGCTTAACTCTGGATGAACAGCCAAAGTTACCTAAGATCTTGCTGTCAGAAGAATGCAAATTTCTCATCCTACTCCAAAATTATTTCAAAAGTATTTTTGTCCATAAACCACTGGCCTATAAGAATACATATCTCAGTCCATCAAGTATGCCAAACCATGTCCATGTTCTTTCCCTCTTTCCCGTTCCACTTGATAGTTCAGCCATGTTCCTCTGGCTATGGTTTTACAGAGAGAATAAAAAGTTGGAACAATTATTTGGGATAGACAGCACAAAGATTCTATTTTGACATCTGAAGATTATAGAGTTAACTAAAAGCATTGAAATTGACATTTCAAAGCATTGAAATTGGATGATTATGATTATGATTATTATTTTTTTTTGAGATGGAGTCTCTCTCTGTCGCCCAGGCTGGAGTGCAGTGGCACGATCTCGGCTCACTGCAAGCTCCGGCTCTCGGGTTCCCGCCATTCTCCTGCCTCAGCCTTCCGAGTAGCTGGGACTACAGGCGCCGCCACCGCGCCCAGCTAATTTTTGTATTTTTAGTAGAGACGGGGTTTCACCGTGTTCGCCAGGATGGTCTCGATTTCCTGACCTCATGATCCGCCCGTCTCGGCCTCCCAGAGCGCTGGGATTACAGGCGTGAGCCACCGCGCCCGGCCTGGCTGGATTATTTTAATCCATGTTTATAAATTATAAATATTTGATAATATTTATATTTATTTTATAATTGGACCAAAATACAATAGTATGATATAAACATGTATGTCCTACGCTGCCATTTGTAGCGTGGTGCATTTGCAGATCTGAGTATGAAGAAAGGCACATCAGTCTTAAGTAGTGGTGTGACACTGAACTACGTATCTAATGACTTTGAAGCAGCCGAAATAACTTTGAAAACTCCTGGAGGAGAGGTAGAGGATATACCTTCCTAAAGTTAACATCATTCTGTCAATAGAAGTCTAATATTGATCAGGCATACTATATTTTATAAAGACTGACAGCTTATAACAAAGCAATTCCATCAATTAATTTGTACATAATCACATAGATACTGAAAGCAAAGATTCTCAGAAATCTCTGAATGTGCTAGATTGAATATCATTATAGACACTAGTGGAGAAAACGTGCATGACCTGAAAGTTTCTTAGGCAAATGCTTCTTTGATGGGAGGATTCCTGTGATCCATGCCGTATTTTCTGTAGGGAAGGGCTGTTTTTAATATGTCTTCTTTACCTTGAAATACAGTTTAGCTCATTCTCTCCCTATAATTTGGAAAGAAGGCAGCTACCATAGCAGTTAATCAAGACCTAGCCATACGCTACTTAATCAGGGGGAAAAAAAGTCTTCTCCTGATGCAATTTGCTCACAAAAATTTCAAAGAAAGCAGCCCTGGAGTTACCGAGGGTGAATGAAATCAGAATCCAATGCAATGTAGATGCAATAATTCTCTATTTCAGCACACCTATCCACCAGGTTAATATAGCTGTCATTTGTCACAAAAGGCTTTTGGGAAACCAAATGCAGGATTCTTCCCTTTAGCTAGAAACTTACTTGGCTAGAAGGAAAATTGCTGGGGAGGGTACAGAATAACTAATCTCCATTCTTCCCTCAGAAATGTGCTCACCCTGAATTCTCTTGCATTAAAATAGAGGTAAAGAGAGCCCTAAGTATTCAGGTGAGCTGCCCTGTCAGTCCTTGGGGTCTGGAATCCTATTAAAGGTGTCTTTATAGTTTCACATTAACTGCAACCATTTCAAGAGCTCTCCGGAGATTTTCTCCTGACCACTGCTCCCCTCAATCTCCACTCCCCACAATATAACTCATAAATGACTTTTCAAAGTTTTTACATTTCTCAGTCCTCTTTTTTAAAGCATCAATGAAGGTATTTTTGAAGAATTAATGGGATATTGTATTCCTGGAAGAAAATGACCCAGTCAACTAAACTGGTGAAAATGAAGACTTGTTAAAGAAACCTGGTTTACTTTTCTGAATTAAGAACTGAAGTTGCACTAAGTATGACATTTCTCAACCTCTTTTTGTTATTTCTTGCCCCTTTTTCTGTTTGCTCCACTGGACTCTAAGTTCCATGAGGCAGGAAGAGTGCGTGTCCTATCGATCCTTGAATCTCTAGATGCACACAGGATTAGTTAATGCCTAAATATTTGTTAAATGATTGAAATAATTAATGAACCCTAGGAATGGAACAAGTGGGAAAAATATTGAGCTTATAGGCATTTAATTCTCTTCCCACTGTTCTTGAAATTTGACCAGAGAAACTTATGGAAAAATGATTGCTCAATTTAGAGGGACTTCTTTCCCTGAGTCAGGCCTAATTTTAAATTATTTTAAAATAAAAACAATGCAGAAATTTCAGCATAACCAAGCCCTGAAGACAAGTCAAAGGTTACATTCCTACCTTCATCTCTACTTAAAAGCAGTATTGTGCAAAATAAAAAAAAAAACCAGATAGCACCTTGGTGGACGCTGCTTTTTGTTTACATAGTTTTAGCCCTTGCTTTATAAAATAAAACTTTGGGAGACCGTCACCTCACAGCTTTTTCAGTGATAAATATGGTATTTTAAAAAGCAGCATCTGTTCCAAAGAATAAATCAATTTTAACCCATTTATTATGCAGTCTCAGGATTGAAATGATTAGCCTGAATATATCAAATCATAACTCCATCACTTCATTGCCACCAGGCTTATAGGCCCTTGTTTGCTGGTTATAACATTAAACAAAAGGTTGATACAAAGTCTGGCCAACATGGCGAAACCCTTTCTCTACTAAAAATACGAAAAATTATCCGGGCGTGTTGTGTGCACCTGTAATTCCAGATACTTGGCAGGGGGAGGCACAAGAATAGCTTGACCCCATGAGGCAGAGGTTACAGTGAGGCAGTGAGACTGGGCCACTGTACTCCAGCCTGGACAACAGAGCGATACCTTGTCTCAAAAGAAAAAAAAAAAAAAAAGGTTGATAAAACTGTATCAGACTTTGGGGGAACTTCTCAAATTTCCATGTTTGGTATGATGTCATGATAGAATGAAATTTGTTCTGCAAAGATTCATAAACATCGTAGTGTCACTTGAGAACAATATAGTTTTAATCATTTTTTCCCAAGATAAAGGAAAAATTAATCAAATATATGGTAGATAGTAAGGGTACCTTATGTCTGCAAAAGTCCACATTCTCCTGGAATACTACATCAGCAGTAGCAGTACGGACATCTTTTACATTTCAGAAACGCAGAGAAATTGCTGTTGGGTAGACAATTGCTGGAGATACATTGAAATAAGCCTTATGATCTCCACTGAGATGAGAGACAAGGTGTCTGAACAGTTAGCGGTGGGGTTCCTGCCACATTCCTGTGAAACTTTATGACTTAGAAGAGTAAAGATAGGCAGAGAGGCAGACGGATGGCTGTACAGAGCCAGTTGATGTGTGAGGCAAGATGCTAGGTCTAGAGAAGAGGAGTTGAAGAAGATGCTGGCTAGGGGGCTGAGAGGTGTTCATAGACGAACTAGTGAAAGGAGAAAAGAAGATATATATACACATACACACATATATATATAAAGAATATATATATATATTCCTATAGGTATATATTCCTACATGTGATTCTATATATATTTATATATTCCTCTCTCTCTATATATATATGTGTATATATATGTTCCTCTCTGTATATTCTCTCTCTATAGCAATGATTTTTCAACTTTGAAAAGTCATACTTTCTTTTGAAAACAAACCAAACTAACACAAATCTCTCACAATGCAGGACCTCGGGGTTTCTGGTTTATCACTCTCGAGGCATGTGACCTCACACCTCCTTAAGAATTAAACATTGATATGAACTGATGATTGCAGCACAGTTGGACCAGTGCTCTAACAGAACTCTGAGTAGAGGGCTTGAGCACACCAAGGGGTAAGAGGTGGTCAGCACTGGCTCCTGTACTGAGGAAACTGACATAGTGAAGACCACGTTTGAACTCAACTAGGTTCATTCCTCCACGACAAGCTCTGCATTTTGTTTGAGCTTCAGAAACAAGGATGAATAAAGCAAGGTGTGCCAAGGAGGGGACATAGTCATACCGACTCCCCAGCAAAGTCTTCTGGTGTGAGGTAACCCCCATACTATTGTAAGCAGGTAGCCGAAACCCTCAGAATACCTACTAGGGATTAGTAACAGAAATGCCTCTAGACCCTCAGTTGCAGCGGGACAGCACCCTCATCTGGTTTTGCTGTTTTGGGTTTTTAGCTCCTGGCACAGGGCAAGGCACATGGTAAGCATACCATGTTAACATTTGCTGCCGGCATTAATAAGTGTAGGTCCCATGGGAACATAAAAAGGACAACTGATTTATGCTCTGATGGTTGGTTAAAAAACTTAAATTTATTTC
>NW_012101388.1:3271148-3317849 GCF_000951045.1 Mandrillus leucophaeus | reverse complement strand
CATTTCAACACACTTATGTACAACATGTTCTACTGGAGATAACTTAGTTGCTTTAAAGGTTAGTGAAGTTGAGGGTTGGGGGTGTGGTATGAACCGTGTACAGGCTAACAGATAACTTGGTCTAAGCTAGAAAGCCAGCCTCGGTGTCAAAAATATAACAATAGCTTTCTAAGTTCTTCTGTATACCTCTATTTGTAAAGAGTATTGACATAAAGCAGAAATACTTTTCATTCTCCAATTCAAACGCTAAAATTAACCAATAGCTAATGAGAAAAGCACAATAAATGATGTGAACACCAAAACAACAGGCTCAATGGTTCTATCTTTATTTGATAAAGCAAGGAAATAACTTATAATTGGGTATTGCCTATTTCTTTCTTGTCATTTATCTATTTTTGATGTGTTTTTGCTTTTGTTATGGTCCAGGGAAGTTAAGATAAATCAGCTACTGTTGCAAGTTTTTGGTTTTGATTGATTTTGTGTTGTGCATGAAGCAAATCACACTGAAGCAGGTTTCAACTGTTTCAGCAAAGAACGGAAATAATAAGAAAGGAAGAAACTCAACTTTTTTTATTTCTCTAGCCATTATAACAAAGTTGATGTTTATAACTTTTTCTTGTGGCTTCTTAAAAATATTTGCAATTGTAGCAAATTAAATGTTATGTCATTTAATTTATGACCACTGGGGTCTACCATAGTTACAGAATGAGATCTCCAGGTTAATAAAATCACACAGTTGCATAAAATTTTAAATTCTCTTTAATCTCCAGGTTAAAATCTTCTAGAGATTCTCTCATCTCTGACTACTGCAACAGCCTCTGGACTGGTCTCCCTGTTGCCAGTCTTGAGTTCCCGCAATTCAAGTCCTCAAAGCATTAGGAGTGATTTTTAAATGCAAATCAGATCACATCAAAGCTCTGCTCAAAGCCCTCCAATTGTTTCCATTGTACTTAAAAATATATACATTTCCTTTCAAGGCCTCCAAAGCCCTTTATAACCTGGTTCCTGAGAGGTCCCACTACTCCCATCTGATTTTACTCCTCTCTACTCAGTCACGGGGTCAGCTGTATGTTTCATCAAAGCACCAGACTCTTACTTATCAAGGTCTCTTTGTGCTATAGGACAACAGTTACTTTTTATCAGCTTCATTCGGCGAAAGCAGTGTAGAGTAACAGCAAAATCCACCAGGTTACGGTAAAAGGTTGCTTTTAATCCAACTTTAATTATTACACCAGGAAGCCCATGCAGTCATTCAAAAAATTATTTGTCCCCTTAAATAAAATCGTTGCAGTACTTTGAGCCTTATGCCTTTTTAGCATTCAAAAATTTATTTTATGATAGGAACATTATTTGAAAGTTTAAATTCATTGCTATTTCTATCATCTCCTACGCCTACTTCAAAAAGGTTTTGGATTAGGTTTTATAAATTAAGTCCATTAGAATTTCAGAAAATGTGTTAAATGTAGGGACTTTATCTTTTCTTTCATTAGCAGCTCTGGGTCTGTAGGCATGGCACTATGAGATAACTATCACCATGTTTAGGCCAGGACTGAAATTTGAGGTTTGCTATCTGTCTATCATCTCTCTCTTTCTCTCTTTCCTTACTTACCTACCTACCATCTCTCTTTTGTCTATCAATCAACTGTCTACTTTCAATATCAAGCAAAAACAATAATGGTCAAGTTTTCAGAACATCAAGTATATAGTTAGAAGAAAAAATATCCTTTGAACAGTGTCACCACCAGTAAAATTGAATGTCACTGTGTATACTTTAGTTTTCCACATTAATCTGAAAGAAGCTGATATTTGCCCAGTATCAATCCCTTAGGAAGATCAAGCAATTCATTTGATAGCATCTGAAATGTTCTGAACACCTCAGCACAAGATGTTCTACAAACACAATGTATTATCATAATCATTGTCTCTATCTCTTCTGCACCTAGTAGAGCATACTATTTGCCATCCATCTCATACTGATGTTGTAGGGATTAATGAGATAATATCTATAAGGTACTTAAAGCTCCTTGGAATCAGCAGGTTATGTAAGTACAAGGGAATTTGATTATTTTTAACCCAATGTATTATGTTGCCTCCTAACTGTCCCTTTTCATCCAGAATAGATGCAAATGATTGATCAAATTCACCCTGAGAGAAATAGCAATATAACATTAAGTTGCTTTGGAAACTGGACTCTGTGTGTGTGTGTGTGTGTGTGTGTGTGTGTGTGTGTGTGTGTATTTGAAATGTCATTTGAATTCCTCTCTTAGATGAACAGGTTTCCATTCTGAACTATTTTGGTTACACTTAAAGGGAGGTGATTGTAACTCTCATATCTTGATCTATGAAGCTAAATGTTTTGTACCACATCACTGTTAGAAAAAAAAAGTTATAAAGTGAGACATAAAGTCATTTTAGTAGCCTTTGACAAGACTACATTTAACAGCTTTTAGTCAAGATTTTACTAAATCTATAGACACTTTAGAAATAAAAGCCTGAATTGATGTTTCATAAAACCTCATCAATTTTTCCCTTTCTTTTCAATTAAAATTTCTCTTTTTGAAAGAAATTTAATATTCCTCAAATAAAAAAAGCCTACATTTTAAATGAGAAATAGGATGTGGAGAGTATTAGTATGAATCAGAAACAAATTAAATGGTATGTAATGAAGAATTAGAATTAATTCAAGTGCCTATGGTACTGTGCTTTGAAAAATACGTATGAAGGATTCTGTGCAACAGACAAGAGCACTGCATCACAGTTTTCAGTACCAGGCACTCTACTATCTGCCCCTCTCTCTTGCTGTCTCATAATCCCTCTGTTTCTCATTTTATCAATCCTTCCGTCCATTGATCTATCCATCTATTCATCAACCCATCTACTGTTTATTCATTCACTTATTCCTTTGTCCATTCATCCATCCATCCATCTATTCATCCTTCCATCCATTCATCCATCCACCCATCAGTATTAGGCAAGATTCTCTAGAGAAACCAAACCAGTAAGAGAGAGAGAGAGACAGAGACAGAGAGATATATTAATTTATTTTGAAGAATTTATTCATATGATTATAGAGGCTGAGAAGTCTCATGACCTGTCCTCTGCAAGCTGGAGACCCAGGAAAGCTGGTGGTAGTGTTTCAGTCAGAATCTGAAGGCCTGAGAACCAGGAGAGCTGATGGTGTAAATGCCAGTTCGAGGGCAGGAGAAACAGATGGCCCAACTCAGGCAATCAGGCAGAAAGAACACAAATCCTTCCTTCTTCAGCTTTCTGTTCTATTCAGGTGCTCAGTGAATTGGATGGTGACCACCTACATTAAGAAGGTCACCAATTAAAATGCTGATCTCAACCAGGAACACCCTCACAGACACACCCAGAAATGATGTTTAATCTGGACACTCTGTAGCAGGGACTATTGACACATGAAATTAACCATCACATCATCTACCCATTTATCAATGTATTTCTCTATCTTTAATATCTTTTTTATCTGTCTACCCATGTTTTCATGCAAATAAAAGCCAGTTGCAGGGTTATTACGTTTTGTGGACAGGGTGCCTATGTAACAGCCTCACCACTTACTAGCAGGACAACTTCCATAAATTACTTTGTGTACCTCAGTCTCTTTAGCTGTAAAAAGGGAATAACCATAGCTGAGCTCATAGGGTTGTGAAGGTAAAAACAAAAACAAAAACAAAAAAAACCTACATGTAAAGCTTCTAAAACAGGGTTTAGCATAGAATAAGCACTCAGTGATATTATCTGTTAATAGTAGTGATCATTATTCCCTCCCTAATTCCTTTTAATCTGGCTTGCTTTGTTACTTCATTATAACTCTTATTATTCCTTCCTTCATTCATTCAAAAATGTTTATTGAGTATATACTTGGCATCTATTAATTGAACATTATATTTTTCTATTGAATATCTTGAATTTGAATCCAGATGACCTTTTTTTTTTTTTTTAAATTAACTGTATTGCATTTATTTTTGTTACTTTGAAGAGGCCACCTATGTTAATCCTATTTCTCATCTCTGAAATAGGAATAAGACTGTTTTTCCTGTCTGCCTCACAATTGTGAGGGTCCAACACTATAAAATATATGAGATATTTCGTAAAGTATAAAACTCAGTGGCAACATGTGTCTTGTGATTGTGTACACACTTCCTGCTTTCTCCTTTACTCCATAGGGATGGATTTGCTCAGTTTTACTATCTACTTATGGTGGAAGCCTAGAAAGCATCTCCAGTTGCCGATCCAGAAATTGTCATTGGTACCCCCATGTATGGTCTACATTTATATCATTTTCCCTATACACTAAACTTAATTTCCAAATTCAAAGAACATTCTATTTGCTATCATTGAACTTCCAGTTTCTTTAAGTTGAAAAATCCTGGAGTCAATTCAATGCAACAAAATAATTGAAAACATCATTTTCCTACTCGAATGACATCCATAATTTGCAGTCATCTACCAATTCTTCACGTTGACAGTCAAAGCTTATTATACTATGGATTGCGCTTCAAGGTTGTAGTCTTAGTTACCAATACTGTTCTATATGCCCTTGGCATTCCAAGAAGCTGGACAACTTGTATCATCATGCCTATGCTTTTTCCCTTCATGAGTTAACTTATTCTTATCCCATTTCTACTATGGCCCTTATTCTCTCTTAGTTAACAGACAAACTAAGTGAAAAAAAAAGTACCTTAGAAAATATATCACACATCATATACAGTTAAGAGATAATTTCTAAAAGTTTCTTTTAACTGTCACCTACCTATATGGAACCATTTTTCATTCTCTACAACTTGGTATGTTCTCTTTTGTTCAAAATCCTATGGTACTTTTCTATTTTTTTAAGAATTTACTCTATTTTACTTTGCAACATAGTTATGTGTACATGTTTTGATATAACTACTGTTCATCAGAGCTGTGTCCTCTCGTTTTGGTGGTAAGAATCATAGCATCATATTCATAGTAAGACCTCAACGTAGATATACTTTGGAGACATTGCACATTCAGTTCCAGACCATTGCAATAAAGTGAATATTGCAATAAAGTGAGTCACACATTTTTGGTTTCCTAGTACATATAAAAATTATGTTTACATGATACTTTATTAAAAGTGTTCACATACAATATATGTACCTCAATTTAAAAATATGTTATTGCTAAAAAATGCTAATAATCATCTGAGCCTTCAGCTAGTTGTAATTTTTCTGTTGGTTGAAGATCTTGCCACCTCAATGGCAAGATGTTGATGGCTGCTGACTGATTGGTGGTGGTTGCTAAAGTTTGGAGTTGCTGTGGCAATTTCTTAAAATAAGACAACAGTGAAGTTTGCCACATCACTTGACTCTTTTTTTCCATAGAAAATCTTCTACAGAAAACAGCATGTGATGCTGTTTGATACATCTTACCCATAGTAGAACCTCTTTCAAAATTGGAGTCAATACTCTCAACCCTGCCACTGCTTTATTAACTTAATTTATGCAATATTCTAAAATAATTTGTTATCGTCTTAACAATGTTCATAGCGTCTTCATTAGGAGGCATAGATTCCATCTTAAGACACTGCTACCTCCTCCCATGAATCGTGAATGTTCTTAATGGAATATAAAATGGTAAATCCTCTCCAGATGGTTTTCTATTTACTTTGCCCATATCCATTAGAGGAATTACTCCCTATGGCAGCTATAGTCTTACAAAATGTATTTCTTAATCAATAAAACTTGAAAGTTGATATCACTCCTTGATCCAATTGCTGAAGAATAGATGTTGTGTTAGCAGGCATGAATACAACATTAATCTCCCTATACATCTCCATCAGAGCTCTTGGCCAGTTACATTGTTAATGAGTAGTAATGTTTTGAAAGGAATCTTTTCTTCTAAACAGTAGATCTCAATAGTGGGCATAAAATTTTCAGTAAATCATTGTGTAAACAGATGTGTTGTCATCTAGACGTAGTTGTTCCCTTTATAAAGCATAGGCAAAGTAGATTTAGCATCATTCTTAAGAATCTTAGAATTTTTGAAATGTTAAATGAGCACTGGCTTCAAATTAAAGTCACCAGCCACATTATCGCCTAACTAGTCAACCTGTCCTTTGAAATTTAGAAACCAGGCATTGATTTCTCTTTAGCTATGAAATTTCTAGATGGCATCTTCTTCCAATATAAGGTTGTTTTGCCTACCCTGAAAATCTGTTAAGTGTAGCCACCTTCATCGGTGATCTTAGCTAGATCTTCTGGGGATAACTTGCTGCTATCTTTTACATCAGCACTTGCTGCTTCACCTTGTGCTTTCATGTTATAAAGATGACTTCTCTCCTTCACCCTCATGAAACAAGCTTTGTTAGCTTTGCATTTTTTTTCTGGCAGCTTCCTCACCCCTTTCAGCCTTTATAGAACTGAAGGTATTGAGAACCTTGCTCTAGATTGGGCTTCAATTTAAGAGGATATTGTGGCTTGTTTTATTGTCTATCCAGACCACTAAAGCATTCTCCATATGGCAATCAGGCTGTTTTGCTTTTTGTATGTGTTTACTGGGGTGGCACTTTCAATTGTTTTTCAAGACTTTTCCTTTGCATTCACAACTTGGCTGACTGTTTGGCACAGGAGGCCTAGCTTTTGGCCTGTCTTAGCTTTTGACATGCTTTCCTTACTAAGTTTAATCACTCTAGATTTTGATTTAAAGTGAGAGATGTGACACTCTTCCTTTCACCTGAACACTTAGTGGCCATTGTAGGGCTACTAATTGGCCTAGTTTTAATATTATTGTGTCTCAGGGAATAGGGAGGCCCAAGGAGGAAGAGAGAAATGAGGAAATGGCTGGTCGGCAGAGCAGTCAGAACACACACACTTATTGATTAAGTTTACCATCTTGTATGGACAAGGTTTGTGACATTCCAAAACAATTATAATAGTAACATCAAAGATCACTGGTCACAGACATAATAATAATGACCAAGTCTGAAATATCGTGAGAATTAACGAAGTGTGACACAGAGACGCAAAGCGAGTACATGCTGTTGGGAAAACGGCGCTGATGGACTTGCCCAACACAGTGTTGCCACAAACTGTCAATTCAATTTAATTGTAAAAAGCACAATATCTGAGAAGTGAAGTAAAGTGAAGCACAATAAGATGAGGTATGCCTGCATGTACTTCTCAAGGAAAGTTGGGCTGCATGGGAATATCTCGGTATAATAATTGGGGAAGCAAACAAATATGTCATATTTTCTTGGTGATTACATAGTCCAGGAGAGAGTTTCAGCTGTTCTCTCTTTGTCCATACCAAGCAATGTACACTGCACATTTTTCAGTGTAAGCCCTTCTTCTCATAGCTAATACTGCAGGAGTTTTTTTTTTTTTTTTTTCCTATCTTTTTTTCATGCGTTGGCAACTGTGAATGTTTCCAGTTCTGGGACCTCTTATCAATGTTCACAAAGCCTGCTATCCTTAGTTTGATCCAATTCAAAGTCAGAAGAGCTTGGATAATGTTCTGCCTAATTCTACTACTTACTCACTTGTGGATTTGGTAGCATCCACATCCACATCTATTTCTTTATCTATAAACTAGGAGTAATTCTTGCCCTGCCTCACACTGAAACTTGTGTTTGTGTATGCCAATACACATAAAAGCACTCTCATTTAAACCCCTCAGCTGATCTACCACTTTCTCATAGCAATTATTTGTTTGTCAGATGCTCAGCTGTAATTAACCCAGTATGTAGGCTAACTTATACAATCTTTGCTCTGCTGACATTTACTGAATACTGGCTATATATGAGCCTTGACCATCTGTGATTTACTGTCTTTTAAATGAGGGACCTAGAGTTGTATAAGATAAGATTCATGGCCTATGGGAACTCACATAAAGTAAGAGAGACAGACATATCAACAAGTTTAATAAATGTGATAAGTCTTTTAGGGTATTTTATATAGAGTGCTGTGGTGAACAATATAGGGAGTTAGAAAAGTTTTTAAAATGAAGATGTTGAACTGGATCTTTGCCATGGCATTCTGCTCTTCTAGATTTTCCTCCACTTTTCCTCCATTAAGTCACTTGCATCACATACTTCAAATTTCAGCTTTCTCCCAAATCTTCTCAGATTACTGTATCTTCATGTTTTCTAGTATTTTGTACTCAAATTTGCATTACATTGCATTCCCTTCTAAAACACTTCCTTCTAAAGTGTTTTTTAGTTATTGAATAGTATAAATCTTATCAGCAGAGACAAAATACTAAATTTATTTTCTACTCTTCCTTCTTACTATTTGGCAAAATAACTGGCATCCTCTGTTGGACCTTTAAATGATGATGCTCTGTCTTCTTTCTGGACTCCCTCACTCTCTTTCTCTCTACCCTTACCCTGACAATACTGTGATAATTATCCTTAAATGTGTATCTTCAGTCAAGATCTATCTTCTGAGTTCCGGATGCTCCTGACTTTACACCTCAGCCTGGATGCGTGAAGTCTGCATAAATGACACGTCTGTCTCCGATGAGTCGACGAACACCTGGGTCCGTAGTCTTGTGTCGAATTGGGTACAACCACAGGGGCACATGTGGAGTGGTTTTAAGGAGCAGAGTTTAATACGCGAGACAGAAGGAAGAAGCTCCCCATACAGAGACAGTGGGAGGGGGGCTCTAGAGCCTAGAGAGGAAACCCCATGTTCAGAAGAAAAGTGGCTGCTTATATGAGGAGGCTGGAGGAGGTGGTGTCTGATTGCATAGGGCTCAGGGGATTGGTTGACCAGGCATGTCCTTTAGGTAGCCCACGAAAAAGCTGGCCCTCCCACCCTAGCCTTTTAATATGCAAATACAGGGCGCCATGATGTCCTACACAGGTGGAGATATGTGGGGGAAGCCATGTTGCCAGGCACATGTGTGGGCAAGGAAGAAGGCTGGAATCGCCATGTTTGGGTGGAGCCAGTTTCTAATGGCTTGTATTTGCATATCAAAGGTTGCCTGCCCTGCTCTAAGAGCCTGGGCTTTCCTCCACACAAGAATCGTTTCTGGGGCTGCTTTAAAAGAAGCAAAAACTTCCCAAGGACTCCTTTGCCTCTTTATCTGCCTAAAATAATTTCTTAATAACTCCTAAAATATTACAAACTGAGTAAATCTAAAAAGAAACATATGCCCTCCCCCCACTGTGTGCCCCAGCATGCCCTGGCCAGGAATCTGCTCTCCCTCAAGGTGCTACTTACCAGTAAATGCACGTGATTGCTCCAGAGAGAAGCCTAGGAGACCCCTCTCCCCTCCCTCTCATCCCTTATTTCCGAATACTATGTCCTATTAAATATATTCTGTTTGCCTCTATTAATCTTATCAACTGCTATTACTCAAAGCAGTTGATAATGACATCTTTTTAGTTCTCAGACTTGCAAATCAAACCTTAACTATTATATCTGTGTAGTTTTCCTCCTCTGCAGGGAGTCATCAAAGCATTAGAGTCAGGTAATCATTTACTTGATAGGCCTACAGGGTGTCAGCAATGGATTTGAGATATACCTAATGGCGATAATCATCTCACTGGCCCACCAAACTTAAGCAATTAAATACACATGTACATTTTTCCCGCATATAGTCAGTTTTTTACATGTGTGTTATAACATTGAAAAATTAACGTCTTAGGTGAAGCATTTTCTGCAGTGATGAAATTTTTCTATTGTAAATGATGCATGTCTCTACTTTCTTAAACAAAATATCCTGAACATAATAATTCAACATTTCCTTGAAGAGTCAAAATTGACATTTTGGATATCAGTTATTTCATTACTGTACAATATGTCGATGCCTTCTGTTTAGGTGTGTAGGCCTGTTGCCTGTTCACTAAATGACCCGATACACCTATACCTTTAAAGTTTGTGCTTCTATTTTTATCATTTTTATATCGGACTCAATATGTCTTTGTAAAATTACATGTTCCTAAAGAGGTGGATCTATCAAGTTTTCTTCACACAGCTCTTAGCACAGAGCTTGCCTAAGTAAGTTAGGGGATTACTCTTAAAGGTAAAACTATTTTAAACCATGAAGTTTTATTTATTTATTATTTTATTTTTTTTTTTTGAGATGGAATCTCACTCTGTTGCCCAAGCTGGAGTGCAGTGGCTCCATCTCAGCTCACTACAACCTCCGCCTCTGGGGCTCCAGGGATTCTCCTGCTTCAGCCTCCTGAGTAGCTGGGATTACGGGTGCCTGCCACCATGCCGGGCTAATTTTTGTATTTTTAGTAGAGACAGGGTTTCACCATATTGACCAGGGGCTGGTCTGGAACTCCTGACCTCAAGTGATCTGCCTACCTCAGCCTCCCAAAGTGCTGGGATTACAGGCATGAGCCCACACACACAACCTAAACCATGACTTTTTAAAAAAATTCCATTTTGAGGGAAAAGGAAAATGCTAATCAAGCTAATATAAGTTAATACCTTCCTATTTACCTTTTTTGTATATGGAGTTAGATCTTACGAAATGTTTTTTAATCCATAGCATATTTGTACCAATAAAAGAAAGATTTGCAAGGAATAACTTTCCCAATTATAGATAATTTGAAGAATCCTACTGATTAGAAAACTGATTTTATGTAGGCTTAAATATACCTGGATGCCACTGCTTCCTCTTCCCATCCCCCTTTCACATGCTGTCCTTAACATTTGTGGTGGAGAAACAGGTGAATGTTAAAGAGCCCATTCAAACTGAACTGATACACATTTTGCTCCAGGGCCAAGGGGAAAAACAAACACTTATTTCACTGGAAGCAGGATGGCTTGCTGGGATTTCATCCCCTTAGTGCATTGTTGCTCTTCATTTTCTAAAGGTAAATACATCAGTGTCCATTGGGATGGCTTCACGTCTCCATTTGGCACCTAAACTAACATAATTTCCCTTCCTCATCTTCTTTGTCATCAAGCTACGGAAACCACCATTGCAAATTATAACTGAGACGGTGAAAGAGATCTGATCTAACCAACTCCTGTTTTATTTTTTTGTTTTTGTTTTTGTTTTTATACAGTCTTGCTCTGTCGCCCAAGCTGGAGTGCAGTGGCTCTATCTCGGCTCACTACAAACTCCGCCTCCCAGGTTCCAGTGATTCTCTTGCCTCAGCCTACTGAGTAGCTGGGATTACAGACACACGACACCACACCCAGCTAATTTTTATATTATTAGTAGAGAGGGGGTTTCATCATGTTGGCCAGGCTGGTCTTGAACTCCTGACCTCAGGTGATCCACCCGCCTTGGCCTCCCAAAGTGCTGGGATTACAGGCATGAGCTACCGCACCCGGCCATCTTGCTTATAACCTCCAAACTGTTCTTGTTCATTGTTGGGTGTAGGGTGAACTAACTTTAGAAGGAACTTAGTTTATAGTTTAAAAAAAAGATAACCCTTTGCCAAAACAAACTTTGCCTGGAGACCAGCATGCCTTTGTAAGATTGACAAATTAGCCACAAGATTAGAAATTATGGTTTAGGAGTCATGTAGCTGGAGGCTACAAGATTTTAACCCTCCTGAAACTGCTCCTAAGATCAGTGCTTGAGATATTTTGCAGACTCTGAACCTGATGGATCAGCTGGCACCACCCAGATTGATAAACTGGCTCATCTGATCTTGTGGCTCCCACCCAGGAACTGACTCAGCGGAAGACAACTTCTGCTTTCTACGATTTCATCTCTGACTTGACCAATCAGCCCAGCAGGCTCACTGGCTTCCCCTACACACCAAGTTGTCCTTAAAAGCTCTGATCCCCAAATGCTCGGGTAATAATTTGAGTAACAATAAAATAATTACTCAAATAATTTGAGTAACAATAAAATAATTACTCAAATAATTTGAGTACTAATAAAACTTTGGTCTCCCACACAGTTGGCTCTGTGTGAATTATTTTTTTTCTATTGCAATTCCCCTAGCTTGAGAAATTAGCTCTGCCTAGGCAGCAGGCAGGGTGAACCCACTGGGCAGTTACACTACACGTGAATTAGGATGTGGCGGCCCTGGAAATGGTCTTGCCCCAAGCTTAGTGAAGGTGCGTCCCCTTAATGGTGCACTAATTCTAAATATATCAGTAGGATTGCTGCTTACTGGCCATCTTTCTTGGAACAACCCTAGAGAAAGGTTCTCTATACCATGGAGATAAAATTTTCCTGCTTACAGCCACAGCAAGAAAAGCTACAACCCAGTGTAGACTCAGCTTGCTAACCATGTGTTGGTCATCGGATATCCAATCTAAGAGACTTACGTAGGTAAAATAGACAGAGCCACCAGCCAACACATTATACTCCACATCAGCAGCAGGGGCAAGCTCTGACAGACCGGAAAAAAAATTCAAGCCTCATTTGTCAAGCTCCTTTTACTCCTGACATCCTTTTCCTTCTTCCCACCCCCACCAAACACATTTCATCTTAGATTTCATTTTTAAAATATGGTTACGACATGAGTGGTTGCAAGCAAAAATAACAGGGATTTGAACAAAGAAAACTGACAAAAAGTACCCTGGGACAAGTTTGCCTGAAATATAAATTGTTTTTATGGGCACAGACCAGCTTTCTTGCTGGTCTCGAGCTGTCACTTTGGGTTATTTTTATTGTAGTCACTGAGGATGTTGGCTCAAAAGCAAGCAACTAAGAATGAATGAAGCAGAGAAGGAGAGTGGCAGTGAAAGTCCCTGGATAGCTCAGAACCAGCCACACACACAGGGGAGTATTTCCCCAGCTCCCCTAGACCCACACACATGCCTGCTTGCATACACACACATACACACGTACCCCACATTCCTACATGATATACACGTTCCAAAGTCTCATTTTTCTTTCCTCAAATGTACGAGATGAAGGACCAAAGCCAGAAAGTTTCTATGAGTTCTCAGCTGTGAACAGAGAGAGAAATCAAAATCTTTTTTCTCTCTGCAGTCTTACTTTGAGTTAAAAGAGATGGATGATGTTCAGCTCTTCATCTAAGTATCTTGAACTCTCGTCTTCTGAATTTTCCTCCTCTACCTATTGGTCATCATTAGTGTGCTTTACCTTCGACTGCAGGGCAGAGTGGTGCCAAACCTACTCCATTAATCAAGCAACAGATGGAGTATTAAAGCCTGTGAAACTGGAAAGCTGGAATTCTTTCTTTCTATCCCCTGAGATTTATGAACAGTACCCAGAGGCCAGAGTTATTGAGAGATGATCGTGTACTAATCTTTAGAAATGGTGGCTCTTCCTGTGTGTTTGTGTGTAGTTTGATGTGTTTAAACAGCTGAGCAGAAAATTGACTCTGTATTTTCCAAAGTACTTTGCAAAACATGTCTTAAATATAAGCTTTGTTTAACATACCAGTGGTATTCTAATACCAGTGCCTAGCGAACACTCTTCATTTCCTGATGTGCTTTTGAATCTAACTTAATGCTATAGCTGGGAGTGCCTGTTTAATATTTATGGAGACTCACAATGTGTTAAGTACCAAATGAGGCTGACAAGAGTAAATGTTCAAGGATGACTTCATTTTGTTTAATTCCTAGGAAGCAGGAGTGAAATGTATGCGTCACTGGTTAGGAACATGTCTCAGCAGACATTATTCTATAAGGACATTTGACTGAGCCTAACCAAAGGCTGATAGTGGTCATAGGATCCACCAAAATCAGGTATCCCCATCTCTTTACAAAGGCATAGATCTTAAGTGTACAGCTCTATGGTTTTTACATGCATATATGCACCCAAGAAACCACACGCAGTGAAGACAGGGAGAGAATTTATCACCATATAAGCTGTCTTATACCCTTTTCCTGCCACTTCCTCCCACTTCCCACACCTAAACACTTTCTCAGTTCTACAACCATAGATTGACTTTGTTGATTTATGAAATTCATATAAATGGAATCAATCAGTATATGCTTCTGTGTGTCTGCTTTCATTCACTCAATATGTTTTTAACAACAACAACAAATAATAATACAGGAATTTCTTTATTCCTTTGTCCTGCTTCCTATGGGTTCTACTTTTTTTTCTTTTTTAGAGACAGAGTTTTACTCTGTCACCCAGGCTGTAGTGCAGTGGTATGAACATAGCTCGCTGCAGGCTCAAACTCCTGGGCTCAAGCGATCCTCCTGCGTCAGCCTTCTGAGTAGCTGGGACTGCAGGAGTTCCACTTTTGTCTCTTATATTGTTTCTGCATGATCCACGGATTCTCTTCTTTGTCCATGCAGTTTTATGTTCCTACACCCTTCTGCACACTATATTTCATTTCTTTATTGTTATTTGTAGAAAATACTTGATTTCATGGTCTGCAGTTGCTCCAAGTTGCACTTTATGGCATCTTCATCAGTTCTTGCGTATAGTTGAAATACTGAAGCATTCTCCATCAGCTTTTGATTGCCAGCTTGACTCAGATACCTAGGGAGTGTCTTCATTTTTGGTGGCTCCTTGCCCTGAGGTCCCTCTGTTTTCTGAAGTAAGAATAGGTAGAATTATATAGATCACATTGTGTTTGCCTAAGGGAAACTACTTCCAAGTTGAAAACTACTTCCATAGTTGAGTGCCACCTAAAAAGTATGTCTACTCCTGTGCACAGGTCATTTTTTAAAAAATTACATTATCTCAGTGTGTTGAAATCCACATCCTTCCCATCATTTTAACCTTTGACTTTGCTGTCAGGCCTATTTTGGTGGGTAAACATGCTTGGATGACTTCGTAAGATTTTGCATAAGCTACAACTGTGCTGAATAAGTGGGGTGGTAACTAGGTCTTTGGGTGGGTGAGCTGATACTTTGCACTTCACATCAATGTACATCTGATTCTGTGCTCACAGCAACATGCCTCCATGCAGAATTCAGTTGTGCACTGACTCTGAAAAGTCATACTAACTGATATTCAATGGGGAACCTCCTGATACGCTTTATGGATATCATGCAAACTTGCTCTCAGGCCTTGTAATCATCCTGAATTCTAGAACCACCTTTTCTTCACTACACTAAGAGAAAGGTGCTTTAAGGCTTATGGACTCATATCACACTATGAATCACCGCTTTGGTAGCCAGTCAAGTAGCAACATCTAAAATGATCCTTGCATACATCTCAGAAGGATAGTCAAGACTCATGTTTATTCAGATGCCCAGTACTTGCACAGGCAATTTTATCTCATATTCTCTTGACTTTGTAAGTATTTCCATAGACACCCTTGTTTATGCTACTTGGATTTTCCCTGGGCTGACCTGTCAAAAGCAATTCAACAGAAAGACAGCACTCACTCTGTCTTTAGCATGAAGAAGGAACAATTGTTAAGCTTTAAAGATAAAGAATTTAATGTGCTAAGAGGAAGCAAAGGTGATGACGTTTGCAATACAAATTCAGTGTAAATATGGCTTTTCATTCCCACCTCTTGGGATAAAGTGGTAGAGATGCTAGAAAATCTGACAGCATACTTATGGGGTAAATGTCATAAGCTGTTCAAAAGCCTTTCAAGAAATACAGAGTGTAATCCCTAACTTTGGGAAACTGGTCTCTAAACACCCTCTGATTCTTTTTGTTCTTCCTTTATTTTCTCAGTCCCTCTATCCCTCCCCCACACCCTCCCTCCCTTTGCCTCTCCATCCTTCTCACTCCATTTCACTCTTTTTCTCTCCTCCTCTCTGCCTTTCTTTCTTTTCCTTTCTTCTTCACTTTATTTCTTTCATTATTTGGGTGTACCTAGTGTGTTCCAAGTATCTTTCTAGCCTTTGTCAATGATCACATTGTCACTGGTCATAAGACAAAGACCCAGTCCTCATGGAACCTGCTTTCCCCCCTCTTTTCCTTCTCCTGCTTTTTTCTCTCTTTCTGATTGATTTCATGTCATGCCATTGAACTAAAACTAGAGTAGCTAATAGTAGAGATAGGGAAGCTATCTTTCTTGATGTTTACATTTCAAAAGGCTGTTTCCCAGGTCCTTGAGAAAGACATTCTGACAGGAGACTGGGAGAAGATTTCAGAGACAGAGAAAGAATTTGTAATTATAAGTTTCCTAAAGTAAATTATCTAAGAAAAGAAGGGTTAGGTTCTATAGTCAGGAAGAAACATGTCTAAAATTTATTCAAGGTGAAGGACTATTAAGTCTGTATTGGCCAATAGTCATCCATTTAATTTGAGTTCTTGATCTGCTTCCCTAAATACCTGTTGGTTTTGTGAGGAAGGAATATAACTTTAGTTTCTCCTTTCCCTGGGAGTGGTTTTGTTTTCCTCTCTGCTTACCACCCTCCTGCCCTTCTCGCTTAGTGCACCTTCGGTTTCCCTTAGGAACATGCTCTACATCCTGCCAAACTCGTCTCCAAGGGTCCATGGATTTATGAGTTCATCTCTCACCTGACTTTCTTTGTAAAATAATGTGAAGCAGCCCAATCTCATTACTTCCAGCCTTTAGAGAGTCTGAATTTAGGTTATAGTTTCCTAGAGAACAAAGACCATGTTGTGATTGAGTGCCAATTTGAATAGATAAATGGGTTGGTGAGCCTCCCTTTGCCCCAGCAAAGTAGCACTCATTCTGTGACTCAGTGACAAGTCAGCTGACAATGAGAAATGAAGATAATGGGGAATGTGTGCCTGTCTAAACAATAGACGGCAGAGTAGTCTGTTCCTAGGCATTCTTTGAAATCTGAATATTCACTGTGTGCGTATGTTAAATGTCAAGTATAATTCACTCAAAATTTCAGCTCCAAAGAAAACAAAAAAGCAAGTGTTGGAATCTACAGGAAACAATGGGGAAGGTAACGTATAGAGGTAAGGAGACTCTGGAAGACTTGAGGAAGTTTGAGGAAAGTAAAAATGTTAAATGTATAAAAAAGACAAGACAAGTTCCTATAAACATAAACCAAACTGAGAACAACGTCTAAAGAACCTGTAGAAAAGGATCTTGCAGTGGCCAAGGATTGAAGCCTGTGCAGAAAGTTCAGCTTACTAGGTGTCAGACCCAGAGATCCCTCTGACCTTCATCATAGAGGAAGCTGTAAATCTGTAGTGCTTTGTGATTCTAAGGAGCAGCTACTTGCCTAATTGTGAGGAGAAAAAAAGGAAAAACAATTGACAGAAGCTCATGGAGAAAGTCTACTAACAAAAGATTTAGCTAGTACTGAGGAGGGAAGGAAAGCAGAAAAAGTATGCTTGCAGCACTAGACTCTTTATCTTATTTACCTGGCACCTTGAGTTCCCAGGTAGGAGTTCAATGGCTGGGTTAATGGGAGGAACAAATTGTTGATTTATGGTGCACGCGCTTCACAAAAGTAGAATAACTGTTGACCTGTTGTCTTAGTGAGTTCAGGCTGTTTTAACAAAATAGCCACAGGCTGGGTGGCTTAACCCACAGAAATTGATTTCTCACAAGTTTCAGAGGCTGGGAAGTCGGAGATCAAGGCACCAACATGGTCAGTTTTTGGTGAGGGCATTCTTTGTGGCTTTAGATGACCGGCCATGTTCTCACTGTGTCCTCATGTGAGAGAGAGAGAGCAAACTCTAGTTTTTTCTTCTTTTTACATGAACATTAATCCCATCATGGTGGCCCCACCCTCATGAGCTCATCTGAAATGAATTCCTTTCTGAAGGCCCCACTTCCAAATCACATTGAGGGGAGAGCTTCAACACAGGCCTTTTGGAAAGACACACACATTCAGTTCATATCACCTGTTAAAGTAAGCACAATAGGCTAATCTATTGAATTAGGTGGCCAGGGCCCAGGCATTCTCTTGCGTCAGGAATAAATGGTGGTGAAAACAGTCATTCTTTAATGATGCTTCTTCTTGTTCATCATGGATGGGGAGAGGGTTGGGGGTTGCTCAGTTCAGGTCATCATATCTGCTCACATTATGTTGAAACCCTTTTTGCCTTTGATAATGTGCTTCTCAGATATCCCTGTGTAGTTTCTTGACTTTTCAGTTACTCTTAGATATAAAAACAGTGTATCGGCCTGGCACGGTGGCTCACACCTGTAATCCTGGCATTTTGGGAGGCCAAGGTGATGGATCACCTCAGGTCAGGAGTTCGAGACCAGGCTGGCCAACATGGCAAAAACCCATCTCTACTGAAAATACAAAAATTAGCCAGTCATGGTGGTGGGCGCCTGTAATCCCAGCTACTCGGGAGCTGAGGCATGAGAATTGCTTGAACCTGGGAGGAGGAGGTTGCAGTGAGCCATGATTGCGCCACTGCACTCCAACCTGGTGACAGAGTGAACTACGTCTCAAAACAATTAAGTAAAAATAAATAAATAAATACAGTGTATCTTGGCCATGAACATTTACATTCATTCCTTTAAAAACTTTAAACTCAAAGCTTTCATCCTTTCTCTGCAGAGGTCAGATTTGTGGATCCTGCTGACAGCTATTGGAAGGCGGTGATGTGGAATTCTCTTCTTTGTCACAGCCATTTGATTGGGATGAAGAGGGGAGAAAAACAAAAATAAATGTATTTGCGCCTCAATACAGTGAGTGCCTGTTCTCTTCTGGGCTGGCTACATTTGCTCTGCCTCTGTGTGATCAGCCCTATTTCGCTGGTGATGAGATGTTTGTCCCCTCTCTCCTGGGCGGGGTTTACTTTTCTAACACTGAGAGGCCAAGCCCCTTGCTCCTGGGGTCTTATATTATTCAGCTCTCTTGGGAGCTACTTTTGAGGCCTTTGAGCCTCTCTGCCTTTTCTAGGTTTTCTTTGCCTAAATTAAGCACTCTCTTAGCATTTGCTCTCTACTCTCCAACTTCCCGAACCCTGCCCTCTCTCCCCGATGCATCTAGATTGGAGCATGTGCTCTGCCGGTTCTGTGACTCATAATTTTCAGGCAAGAAACAAATGATCTGTTGCTTACACAGTGGGGATAGTTTGGGCACCCTGTCATCTACAAGAAGAGGGAGAAATACCCCTATTTGGTGTGCCATAAACTCTATATTCACTCGAAATACAAACTCTTGGAATCACCCCAAGACTCTGTAACAGGACCCAGTGGTGGATATTCAGAGGGCTGGAGCAGCAGGACTGTAACAGCTGCTTTGCTAAAACGGCACCTTTCAGGGACTGTTGTGAAGATTATGGAATGAGGGATGCTTTGCAACCATACCTCCTTTTATTCTCAACTGTGGTCTCTGGTTGACAATTAATGAAATATAATATATGGAAAGTATATATTTGTATATGTTTTTAAGTAATATATGTCTATATTTTATAATATACTATATATGTATATATTTTGGTTATTATATATGAGAGAATATGGAAAGTATATATACGTGTGTATATATAAAATACAGAAATATATTTACTTTTTTTACTTTAAAGGCAATCTATGTTTCCATGATTATAACTGGCGTATGTAGGGGCTAGAGTGTAAGAATTTTATATTGATAGAAACATTGTTGCCGTAAATACAAACTACTGTTTTGCTGGTTTAAAGCATTAGTTTCAACACACTCCATGATGTATTTTTGACAACTTAGACAAATTTTACAGTGAACTGTGAGGACTCTAGATATGAGCGTTTCATGTTTTTCTGTGAGGCATTGATTGATGGCTCCTAAAAATAGAATACCAAGGAGACGAGATGTCAAAAGTCATCCAGACTAGCCCCCTGCTTTTAAGTGCTTAAATTGAGACTGATTGCAGTCTAAACTTCTCCTTCTTCTTTAAAATCCCTCTATAATGGAGCCCCCACAACCTTCTTTGGTGTTGGTTCACGCGAGCATTTTTTTCTAATACCTAATGCAAATCTTTCTTCCTGTGGTGCAAACGTACTTTTTATTTTTATTTAATTTATTTATTTATTTATTTATTTATTTATTTATTTATGTTGCAGTTTTAGCTCACAGTCTATTGCTGCAGCTCTTTGACTTGTCCTTTATATTTGATGTCAGTGGGGATAAAAGTAAACATGTGAATTCCCCCCTGACCTAATATTGTGCCCGGAGGCCTCAGGCAACTTCCAAACCCTGTGGAAACTCAGGGAGAATGGCAGAGGGCTGGAAGGCCGACGGATCCCTCCTCCCTTGAGAGCCAGGGAAGGAAAAAGGGAAACTTGCGTGGGAGGGGAGGAAAAGGGGATAGACAGAGGCAGAAGGGCACACAGGGAGAAATCAGTGGAGCACGTGAAGTCTCAAGACCCTGTGAAGAGGCCGTCCTGCAGTGAGACCAGCACTTCTTTACCTTTACCTAGAAAGTGCTGCTGGGGGCTGAACCCACCTGAAACTTCCACAGCACCTCGCTGCCCGCACCCCTTCCTAACTCATTCAGTGATAGTTTCTGATCCTCCTTTCCAAAAGGAGAGGTACCAGTTGCAGGCAGTCCGTCCGCTGGCCTTTTTCACAGGTAGGATGTGTGGGCAATGCATGTTTAATGTACGGAGAGCAGAGAGAAAAAAGAATGGGACCTGTTGGGGACTGTAGTGGAGAAGCAGGCTGACTGTATGAAGGGGAGGGATGAATAGAAAGATTAAAATAGGGTTCCAAAGCACAACATCTTTCATACGTGAATATGAGTAAAGAGAACTTATATATTTTTTTATTTTTTTATTTTTTGGAGACAGAGTTTCACTTTTGTTGCCCAGGCTGGAGTGCAATGGCACGATCTCGGCTCACCACAACCTCCGCCTTCTGGGTTCAAGTGATTCTCCTGCCTCAGCCTCCCAAGTAGCTGGGATTACAGGCATGCACCACTACACCCGGCTCATTTTGTATTTTTAGTAGAGACGGGGTTTCTCCATGTTGGTCAGGCTGGTCTTGAACTCCTAGTGACCCACCTGCCTCGGCCTCCCAAAGTGCTGGGATTACAGGCGTGAGCCACTGTGCTGGGTGAGAACTTATAGACTTACAGATCAAATTACTTTTTGGTAGCCTTACCTAGTTTTGGTCATTTAAAAAAGGGTCATTAATATTCTTCTATTGAGTTAATGGAAAGTTTTAACACTGTATTTTTAATATCTTAATACAACTACCTACTTTCTCTCTGGCAAGCTAAGACGCATTTATGTCAGCCCAACATGGAAATTTGATTACATTTGCTTCCAAAAAAAAAAAAAAATACTCACATGGCTGAATAGTGCTCCACTGTTCTTTTCTTTCCTTTTTCTACTTCTCTTTCTTTTATGTGTGTGTGTGTATGTGTGTTTCATTCTGCCAGTGTTATTTCCTTAATAGAAGGAAAGCTGAATATAAAGAAGAAATGACCATTTCTTCACCATTTAATAGTTTAGAATCATGTATACCTAATGAAAGAATGAATCTAGATTACTTTTCCCTAAAATTGTAACTTTCTACCCCAAGTTCTTTTTTTTTTTATATTAAAGATAAAAGAAGCTAGAGCAAGGAACCCCTAGTGTATTAAACTTTTATTATTTCCAGACAAGGCAAAATTACAACTCCGATTTCTATTGCACTAGGGAGAATTTAAGACCTCTATACCTACATTTTTAAAAGGTTAGGAAGAACTGTACACAGCTGACATTTCAGTGTATGATCAAAGTGTTCCTCAATCTTAAATATATACTTTAAATGTGTCAGACACACCATCACCTGCTCACTGTAGCATATAAACTTTCCCACATACCACCTGACATTTCCTGACCGAGTGATTTCATTGTTCAGTGTGTCCTACTTTCTGCTTGTCAAGCCTCTCTATATAGCATGATGTCTGTCTAAGGAGGACCTGTTTCACACTGGTAACAGATTATATCTGTACTTCTCTTTCAGATTCCCCTATCATTTTTGGATATTTTAGGTGATTGTCATCACCCTTTCTTTGGTGGCCAAAATGGGGGGCAAGAATCCAACTTTTGCAACGTCGTAAGTTTAGCGCAACAAACGGCAATATTTTCTGCCATATCGTGCCTGATCTGACAGTGTATTTGAAAATTCTGGGAATTAACTGTGATGTGCAATTACTAGTGGTGCTTTTATTTCCAAATCAAGTTGTCAAAATCAGCAAGGAGTATCCAAGAGACAGGACAAAATGCTGTAAGGAAGGAAATCACAAGGTCATGTGTGTTTTTAAAAATCTAGGTAGCCCGGACCATTTGGGGTAAATGCACTAATAATCTCCTTTGGAATTTAAGATGTCAAAACAATATGATGGGCTGAGACTGCTGGAGACTTAGATGCGTAGAAATCCAACAATTCTTATGGAGTAAGTATTATTTTATGTACAAACTACTTTCTTTTGGTGAAATAATTTAAAAAAATGGTTGTGAAATAATGTAGGTGCAAATGTCTTTGGTATTGTTTCTTTTCCAGGGTGAGGTTATTTTGCTTCAATTGCTCATGAATTACTGAACGGTATTTCAATGATTTCTATTCTATTTTATGGTCAGTCCAATGATACCTTTTGTTGTTTTTAAACTTGTAACAGATAGGCAGCTCAATTGAGGAAGCACCACTAAGAAGAGTGTACTGTTTGTTGGAAAGAATCACTGAGGAAAAGAGTGGAAAATCGAGAACCCTAGAGAGGCGCCCATGTGTCATGTGCAGCCTCTACTGAGCTGCAAGAGGCCTAGCTTCTCTTTGCTTTCTTCTTTCTCTCTCACCTGGAAGCCCAATGTTCAACTAGGAAGATGTTCGGTTTAGGAAAAGGGAAATTTACTTCAACAAACATTTACTAAGGGGCTGCCCTGTGAAAACACAGTTATAGTTTATATGTGGTTAAGAGACAGTTTACTGAGCTGCAGGCATTATCTACAGAGCCTAAAATCTAGGATGTTGATTATATTTTACATATGCATGTGCAGACATGTGCTCATGGGTTATATGCAAACAGCCACACATTTGTACTAAATCATTAAATAAGGTTAATAGAAGGAGAACACACAATCATTTTAGCTTTGAAAATGATCCTTGGCCAGGCGTGGTGGCTCACGCCTGTAATCGCAGCACTTTGGGAGGCTGAGGCGGGCGGATCACGAGGTCAGGAGATCGAGACCATCCTGGCTAACACGGTGAAACCCTGTCTCTACTAAAAACACAAAAAAACTAGCTGGGCATGGTGGCGGGCGCCTGTAGTCCCAGCTATACGGGAGGCTGAGGCAGGAGAATGGCGTGAACCTGGGAGGCGGAGCTTGCAGTGAGCCGAGATCGTGCCACTGCACTCCAGCCTGGGCAACAGAGCAAGACTCTGTCTCAAAAAAAAAAAAAAAAAAAGAAAATGAACCTAGGTTTATCCTGCTTCTTGTTCCCTGTTTCTAACAGTGGATTATGGAATAGGAAGACTGACATCCAATTGTGGGTACAGGAAGCACAAATTCCTCCACGTGAGTCAATAAGGATGAGGATGAGAGGGTCCACTCATAATTTTTCCCCTTGTTTGTTGATTGTTTATATTTTAGCTTTTGAGGGATATGGAGTCAGTATAATGAGGTTTATTTAATGTATACCATGTCTTAAACTGTAGCAACTCAACCCCTCAGGGTATTAACTCTTGAACTGAGCTGTGAGAGGCCATTCCATTGGTTTTAGAGACCAGCAGCTTCCGCATGATAGTGTGTATTAGTCCATTCTCATGCTGCTGTAAGGACATACCCGAGACTGGGTAATTTATAAAGGAAAGAGGTTTAATGGACTCACAGTTCCACATGGCTAGGGAGGCCTCACAATCATAGCAGGAGGCGGAGGGGCAAAGGCACATCTTACCTGGTGGCAGGCAAGAGAGCTTGTGCAGGGAAATTGCCCTCTATAAAACCATCAGATTTTGTGAGGCTTATTCACTATCATGAGAATAGCACGGGAAAGACCTGCCCCAGGATTCCGTTACCTCCTACCAGGTTCCTCCCACAACACGTGGGGATTATGGGAGCTACAATCCAAGATGAGATTTGGGTGGGGACACAGCCAAACCATATCACAGTGCATGAGAAAACTAAAGGATCACATGTTCATGTGGCCATTATCACTTCTTTGACATAAAGTGGGCTCTTGGTCTTAGGGTATAATTTGCAGGATCTGATATCAAGAAGTCGCATAGTTTTTGAGCCCTTGCAGAGACACTGCAGACTGTGGGAAGGGGCCATGCTAGTGCCACAGTATGAACTTATTAGGAATCCTTTCTTGGTCTGGATCCTGCTCAAAATTTGCAGCCTTCTGAGTCCTGCAACACATGAGTCAGAGCTCTATGCCTAAGTGATACATCCTGTCTTCAAAATCTAAAGATAGTTACCAAGCAATGTGACCCTTTCTTAATGGTAATAGGTAATTAATTTCCCTTGTCCTTGGACATGGCCCTGATCACTGAACCCCTAACATTCTCATTAATGTAGCAGGCCCAGGATTCTTTAAAAGTCTATCTTTTATCCTCTGGTGTATCTTCTAGCAAACACAGAGACCCAGAGCGTTTGCTCACTTTGCTTCATTAACATGATGTCAACAATGCAGTGAACTGCTCTGCGAGATACAGAGGCAGTCAAGCTCGCTTTACACTGTGTTGTGATAGAGGGCAGAATCCACACCAACTATTTTAGCTGAGAGATTACCCTAAGGGCTTGATTAAATAAGTAGTGCGAACCTGAAAAAGCAAAGGGGAATATGGAATTAACACAGAGCGAGTAACTGTAGAATGCACTGCCTCCCCTCTGGTGGAAAGGAAAATGAGAGAAGTGGGAGTTTTAAAACGTACCTGAGAGGTAAAACCCAGACATCTGAAATGGAGTGTTTGCCAGATGGTGCTGGTGTCTCAGGAGCTTGGAGGGGCTCCCACAATGCTGAACTCAGGTCTCTGAGGAGGGTGCTGCTGGGCCATGGCTGGTGTCTCTGAGGCTGCTTCTGAGAATGTGAGGAAAAAAAACCTGAACACGGGCCAACTGTGCTTCTGGCACAAACCACCATGGCTACAATAATCCTGGAAGAACAGTGAGCAAACTGGAAGAGGCAATGCCCCATCTTCCTCCTCTAGCCTTTCAGTCCCTCTTTGTGCCACGCGTTGGGAACCAATGGCAAGGAGAAATGGGGTTGGGGAATTCCCAATCAAAGCATCAAAAAGCAAAGTGCAGAAGGAAGGGCTCAGAGCCAAGGGGTAATAACTCAATAACCAGCACATCTGACAAAATAGTAAATAAAAGACGAGGCCAAAGAAATCCAAATCTGCTGAATTCTCACAAATCCAGATTCAACCCCCTTGGATCCTTTATAAGCTGAATTTATATAAGCGCCTTCTAGCTTCTGAAATAGGTGAGTGCCCCAATGCATGCACTCATTCTTTCTTTGTAAAACAGTTATTATTATTATTATTATTAGTAGTAGTATTTTGAGACTGAGTCTTTCTCTATTGCCCAGGCTAGAGCGTAGTGGCGTGATCTTGGCTCACTGCAACCTCTGCCTCCCCGGTTCAAGCAATTGTCATGCTTCAGCCTCCTGAGTAGCTGGGATTACAGGTGCCTGTCACCACACACAGCTAATTTTTGTATTTGTAGTAGAGACGGGGTTTCACCATGTTGGCGAGGCTGGTCTTGAACTCCTGACATCAAGGGATCTGCCCACTTCAGCCTTCCAAAGCGCTGGGATTACAGGCATGAGCCACTGTGCCCGGCCTCTAAAATAGTTATTGCAGGTCTGTTGCATGCTACACCCTCTGGTTGTTTTGTCTTCAAGATTCTTTCACAAACATATTTCCTTCAGTCCAACTGGAGTGGTCAGAAAGTAGGAGAAAAAGGCAAAGAAAAGAATGATGTAGGCCAAGGAAAAGAGTTTCAGTGAGGAAAAGCATGTTCAACAGTTCCAAATGTGGGGCTGGGCACAGTGGCTCATGCCAGTAATCCCAGTACTTTGGGAGGCTGAGGTGGGAGGATCCCTTAAGGCCAGGAGTTTGAAACCAGCCTGGGCAACATAGCAAGACCCTGTCTCCACAAAAAATTTAAAAATGAGCCAGGTATGGTGGTGTGTGCCTGCAGTCCCAACTACTTGGGAGGCTGAAGCAGGAAGATCTCTTGAGCCTGGGAGTTTGAGTCAGCAATGAGTTATGATTTTGTCACTGTATTCCTGACTGGGTGACAGAGTGAGAGCCTGTCTCTTTAAAAAAAAAAAAAAAAAAAGTCAAAAAGAAATAAGATGAGTTAAATGAGTAAAACCATAATCTCTAAAATGACATATCTGTTTCCAGTTAGAGAAGAAAGAGCAATTTACCATTGTCAAGGTTATAAGACATTTTGAGTTGATAGTTTCTAATACAAGAAGGCAAATAACTTTTTAAACAGATATAGTTTGCATAAGAAATAACAATTGTTTGGAGAAGGAATCAGATAAATTCTAATGGGGAGTGTACTAAAATAGGCTGTTCGTCAGTGCAGAAAAAAATGCAAAACAGCATGTAAATACAATTGAAAAATGAATGCCTCCAGTTTGCTGCTAATTTAGTCATTCTGGGACTCCTAAGAGGCACTGCTTTGCTTACATGGTGTTTCCTTTCCTCTGCTTTATTTGACTTATGGTTAATTGTTTTATTTATTTTTACAATTATCTTAATTAAAACATCTTTTATTTACCCTTCCTCCTCAGATCATGGCACAGCGTAATTGTAAAAACAAACAGTTAAGTATGTGTGGCATAGTGAAGACTAAGATCATGGTGAGAAGCCAGGACAGAGTCCACTGATGTGGGAATAGTAGCCTGGAGGAGCCTGGAAGGCCTGATTAATTCAGAACAAACACGGGGCACCCAGGAACACCTCACACTGAGGAAGGCCCTGAAGGCTGGGTTTTGTTTTAGATAAAAGATTCACACTCTGCGGCTTCTCCACAGTTGATTGGAAGACATCTTCTTGTGCAGACCTCTATCCAGGGACCACTTTGCTAGCCATCCTTGTTGCAAAACATCTGCCAGGGGGCATGGGGTGCCCTTTGTGAAAACATGGTCTTCCCTTAGTGCAAATAAAAGAAGCATAGAAATAAGCCATTATTTTAGACTGATTCATCAACACTGGGATTACTGGGGACTTTGCACTGCTTATTCTGATGCAATTGATAACCTGTTAAAACACAATGAGCTGTGGACTTGCTACCATTTAATGTTCTGAAATAGTCTCTGCCTTTCTGAATCTGATTTGCACCAGACAGTAAATGGAATGAGGCAATGAAAGTTCTGATGCTCTATCTTGACAAAGAGTTTAATGTAAAGCTTTCTTATAGCCTCCTGTTGATTTGAAATCTAGGCATTTCCTTCAATGAACTACGTCTTTTTAATGTTGCTAAGAGAAATGTCAAGTTCAATATCACAAAGTAATGAATTCTTTGCTTATCATGATAGCTTTTAATAGGAACTATGTACCAAAGTATAAAATCCTTCATGTTGACATGCATTTTAATAGCAGTACATAATTGTTTTAAGACCATTAAGGAATGAATATGGGGGAAAGCCAATTTTCTTTGTAGTACTTTTAGAGATAGGCAGTTATAAAAGTGGATTTCATGAAAAAGGATGTTTGCATAGCGAACTTAGATCATATCATATATGTGTAGAAAATTTAGGAGACAAGATAAATACAAGCCAAACCTTTTAGGAATTGATAGCTTTGCCCTTCCATAAATTCAGAAGTTGCATCGTTTTAAGCCTAGAATTTTAAACTCACACTTTAATGAGCATTAAGCCTAGCCTTTAATTTAAACAATGTCATATTATGACCATGTTAGTTAACTTTCCTGAGAAGGCACTGCTTCCTGAAATTCAGACCTGGCCTCCCCTTCAACAGCATGCATTGGCTCTGATGCCAGGTGGGAACACCCTGGACTTCAGAGATTTAAATTATATGGAGTGAGAGGCCAGGTCCATGTTTATGACAGCCCCAAGTCACCCCCATAGGTTTTGCAAATTTTCGAGAAGCTACTTTCTTAGAAACATCTCTGTTGCCACATCTTGAGACTGAACACACTATGTTTTTTCCATGTCCCCAGAAGGTGACAGCCTTGTCACTGGTTTCCACACGTCTGCTAAAGACTATCTTATCCCAAGCATTTATGGGTTTTGTGCTTCCCTGAGGATTAGTGGGATTCACATCGTTTATTTTTTTGATTTTTCTCTTTCCATCTTCCATCTTTACCTTCCTTTTTCTATCTCCTTCCGCTTCTTTCCAAAAGAAAGAAAGAATGAAAGGTAAAGAAAAGAAAGAAAGTGGGGAGGGGGGAGAGAGAGAGAGAGAGAGAAAGAGAGAAAGTGAAAGGAAGAAAGAAAGAAAAGAAAGAGAAAGAAAAAGAGAAGGAAAGAAAGGAAGGAAGGAAGGGAAGAAAGGAAGAAAAATAGAAGAAAAGAAAAGAAAAAGAGTTATGATTATGCCAATGCACTCCAGCTTGGGCAACAGAGTGAAACTGTCTCTTGAAAAAAAAAAAAAAAGAAAGAAAAGAAAAAAACAAATAAGATGAGTTACATAAGTAAATAAGAAAGAAAGGAAAGAAAGAAAAGAAAGGAATTAAGAAATTCCACTTTTATGCAGGATTATCTGAGTCCTTCTCCAAAAATGTGTTGATAGAGCTTGCATCTCAGCAGTTTTATCAAGATCTCCCCCATCTAAGTCTTTCCTCTCACTGTAAGAAGTTGTCACCTGCTACTGAGAGACTAATTCTCTCCATTTCTTTACATTTCAAAAGTTTTTACAAATATGATTTCAGGCAGCGTAAAACACTATTCATTTCTTCACCTACCTCTGGGAATGTTCAGACAAAAATTGATGGTCTCAGTGTAGAACCCTCATTTGATAGCACAGAGAGATGAATCTATTTTGATGCACGCCTTTTTATCAGACTGGGGTTCTGCCCTGACTGAAAAAGAAACTGCCATCATTGCAGCAGATGCAGAGTTGAGTGAGTGACTTTACAATGAATGCAAGATACATAGCCCTCCTCGTCTTTGAGGTACAGCAGTGGTTACTGGGTGGAGAGGAGGAGGTAGGTAACATGATGCTCTTAGCTGGCTCCTTCATTAGGAGCACATTTTGGACCAGGCACGACGTGGAAGCATCTCAGAGAGTAGCAGAATTGTGCTTATGATGCCAAATATTATTGCATGATGTGAGCTTAATTTTAAATTCCTGTATCACTCCTACTCATTAGTGACAACTGTGGATGGTGTCTTCTTTCTCTCTACTAAAACACTGGGACACCCTTGCCATTCATTCTGCTATATGAAGATAGTGACTGTTTTTCTATTTATGTATTACATGTATAAATAAATAAATAGATAAATAAATGTTTTTGTCCTACTTGGTTCTATCTATGTACCAGAATTTTCCATATAAACAGGATTTGTAGTGTCTAAATTACTTATTGCTAAGTTACCTAGAACATTTCTAAATAAGTCATTCACACTATCAGTCTATTTTTACAAAATAACAAACTGTCCATCAACAAATGATGCTGTGCCTTTGTGACTTGTTAGTTTGCTAATTTGGAGGATCTCACTGTCAGATCTTTTATTATGTTATGAAAATGAGAAAACTTTCATAATATATATGTTCAAGGATAATTTGGTTGAAATAATTTCTTTAAAAATGTTGTAAGGGCTAGGGGTGGTGGCCTGTTCCTGTTCTGATCCCAACACTTCCCAAGGCCAAAGTGGGAGGATCGCTTGAGCGCAGGAGTTTGAGATCAGCCCAAGCAACATAGCGAGACCTCGTCTCTATAGAAAAATTAAAAAAAAAATGAGACTGGCATAGTGGCATGTGAACCCAGCTACTTGGGAGGTTGAGACTGGAAGACCACTGGAATCTAGGAAGTTGAGGCTGTAGTGAGTTATGATCAGGCCACTGCACTCCAGCCTGGGCAACAGAGTGAGACCCTATTGGAAGAAAAAAAAAAATGATATAAAATAAAATGTTGTAAGGTATGACCAACATACATGATAACAACAGAAAATGTTTGTGAAAAATGCACAATTTTGGTTTATCCAATATTCATAATTCACTGAACTGATGATAATCCTTTGTTGAATGGATTCATTATTATTCTTTAACAAAACTATTGTACAATGGAAATTATTAATTAAGGTCATTTCTCCAAGCCCTTGAGTTGTGAATACTTATTTTTAAATTTTGGTAAAATTATCTATTTGTGATTTCTTTGTCAAAGAAACAACTCATATAAAGAGATAATTCATTTCACTGTAACAGTTTAGATATTGTTATAAAAGTGTTTAGGGACACTGGGCTGGGTGTGGTGGCTCCTGCCTGTAATCCCAGCACTTTGGGAGGCCAAGGTAGATGGATCACTTGAGGTCAGGAGTTCGAAACCAGCCTGGCGAAAATGGTGAAATCCCATCTCTACTAAAAATACAAAAATTAGCTGAGTGTGTTGGCACATGCCTGTAATCCCAGCTACTCAGGAGGCTGAGGCGGGAGAATTTGCTCGAACCTGGGAGGTGGAGGCTGCAGTGAGCCAAGATTGTGCCATTGCACTTTAGCCAGGGTGACAGAGCCAGACCGTGTCTCAATCAATCAATCAATCAATCACTTTAAGGACACTGTAGTCCACTTTAACAAAGGGTTATCCAAAACTTATTAATACTGGGGAATTGGGAATAAAAATTCAAAGTTCTGGTTTCAGATCCTTGAGGAATTGCCACACTGTCTTCCACAATGGTTGAACTAATTTACACTCCCACCAACAGTTTAAAAGTATTTCTGTTTCTCCACATTCTCTCCAGCATCTGTTGTTTCCTGACTTCTTCATGATCGTCATTCTAACTGGAGATGGTATCTCATTGTAGTTTTGATTTGTATTTCTCTAATGACCAGTGATGATGAGCCTTTTTTTTCATATGTTTGTTGGCTGCATAAATGTCTTCTTTTGAGAAGTATTTATTCATATCCTTCACCCACTTTTTGATGGGGTTGTTTGCTTTTTTTCTTGTAAATTTGTTTAAGTTCCTCTGGAAACCATCATTCTCAGCAAACTGACACAGGAACAGAAAACCAAACACTGCATGTTCTCACTCATAAGAGGGAGTTGATTAATGAGAACACATGGACACAGAGAGGTGAACATCACACACTGGGACCTGTCGGTGGGTGGGGGACTATGGGAGGGATAGCATGTGGAGAAATACCTAATGTCGATGACGAGTTGATGGGTGCAGCAAACCACCATGGCACGTGTATACCTATGTAACAAACCTGCATGGTTCTGCCCATGTATCCCAGAACTTAAAGTATAATAAATAAAAAAAATCAAAGTTCTGATAAGCTACTGAATAGGCAAACTGAATAGGCAAACAGATCATGTCACCATTCATATGATGTAAAATAATGAAGGCATACTATAATAATAGCAAACATTCTTAGGCCCTCAGACCTTCTTTCTGAAACCTTAATCTGTATTTTTTTTCATAGCTCATTTAAAACTCAGAAGAACCTCATGAGGTATATACTATTATTGTCCCTATTTTATAGATAAAGAAGACAAAGAAGGTGAATGACCAAAATTAGCCAAAATCACACAGCTAATCAGTGGCAGAACCAATACCTGAACCCAGAGTCTTACGTCTCATCACACTCTGTAGCAACAATGGGAAATTCTGACTAGCAGCATAGGGGAGGAGGGAGATTTCACAAGTGAGGAGTATTTGATCTATGCTTTGAAGAATGATGACAGTCTTATCCAATGATAAAGGGAGAAATACTTTTTAAAGTTATGCAGACCAGTATGAGCAAAAGCACAGATATGTAGAAGTGCCTGATAAATTCAAGGGAGAGCTTATAGCTTCATAGTTGTGTGGTTGGAGACAGAAAAAAAGAGGGGAAGGGTTTTTGCAGTTTCAAGTGTTTCTGTCCAGACCAGAAATGATGTGATTTTTTAGTCCATGGATCATTTCAAGTTTAACATATTGGTATTTTTTCTTTCTTTGCGTTTCCTTTATAAATACTCAGATTTAGCAACATATACAGTTTCCCCAAATTTTGCTCTTCTGTAATGTGAAATGATTGAATGCATGGGTACAAAGAGATACAGATTGGTAGTATACATGATGAATTTTTCTAAATAAAGTATTATTTTTCTCTGGATGCATATGAGTAAGTTGAAAATACTAGCTTAGAAAATGAGCAAACAGGGTAACATACAATGAAATAATTTGCATCCTGCGTAAGCCCAGCTTCTTCACTTCATTAGTTTTTAATTAAGCCTCTGTCTGATTAAGTTCTCCATCTCTTTTCTACAACCTTTTGCTTATAATTTTTTTTCATTTAGTCCTTAGCAGCCTCCAAGAAGGGTGAAAAGCAATATTGTTTGATTATCCTCTGATATCTTTCCTGTGCATATCTTCTATTATTTTTGCCAAAAATATAACATAAAAAATACCACAAGTACAATTCCATAGAATAAGTGTAGGATGTGTAGAGTACATAGAAGGTATAGAAACTGTGATGATAGTGACATGGATCCTCCTAGAGCATCCCAGGTTAAGACACGTGCCCCAAGAATGAATGAGAAGCTTTTCTGGCCTTCTGAACCTGACTCTGATTCTTCTTAAGGACAACCAAAGGAGAGTCTCAGGCTTCTCAACTAACAATGCCAAAAGATGATGGAGACCGGTCTCACAAGCAGAACCCCTGCCCAGACCCCTGCCCTGGGCCAGGCATTTTGTAGAAGGCACCTTTCTGGCTCTCTTCCTACTGTACTCTTCCTGGAGGTCAAGGGGATATGCCTTTCCAGAACCTACTCCATTCTCCTCTGTTAGACTATGGTCCAGACCTCCAAATTCTGGACCCAAAGTCTCCAAACCGGTTTCCACAGCTTGCAGAGGCCTCTCCCCTGTCTGCCATTTGGAGAGTGGGCTGAGCTGCTGTTTGCTCATCTTTTGTTCTGAGGAATGGCCAAAGGGTGGCTACTGTGGCAGCTACTAGGTGGTGGTGGAAGAAGCTTGCAAGTTACAGTGCATTGTCCACTGGGCCACACACCTGGCCGCTCTTGGTTCAGGCCAGAGTTGACAGCGAGAAGAGAAGATGGAAGCTCTGTGGATCCCAGGCTTTTGTTTGCACCCTTGTCCCAGGTGCAAATGTTAGGAATGAGCATGATCAAGACGCTGCACCTGAAGAAGCTTAATTTAAGGAAAAAATGACTGTGGAGTGCACCTCACCTCCTGTTTCTTCAGAAGTCGGATTTATTCTTTCACTCTTCCTTTACATTTCTTATTTATGGAACAAATATTTATTCAAAAACCACTCTGTGAGCTTATGAGATGGCATGGTAAAAAATCTAAAAATCTATGAGATATAGGAGCAACACTGTGAAGCTGTGGGCTCCTGGTAACCAGGGGAAGATGGGTTTTCAGAAGGACAAAGTGGTCAGCAGAGATACTGTCATGCAGTCTCAGGATATGCAGATTAAAGTGTCGTCAGTGGCTCAGAGGAGGGAAATGATTAGGTCTGTGGCAGGAGAGGTCCCAAGAAATGGCACAGGCAGAAGTGAGGTTGGAGTGAGTTAAAAAGTGAGCAATGGTGAATGAGGGCCTGGAACTGGTGAGTAGAGTTCACTCTTGAGGATTTTTTTCAGTGAAGGTTTACAGGGAGATACTGAAGTGGCTGGAATGGGAGTTGGGATTAAGGCAGAAAGTTTTTAAAAGGGGAGAGGTTTGACTTTGTTCAAAAGAAGCTGAGATCCCAAGGGTTTGGGGCACTGCAAAGTACACTGCGTTGCTTATAACACTTGCATTTGCATGAGGCTTGACTCTTGTACAACAGGTTTTATTTCGGTAACAAAATGTCTGCCTCCAGGTTTAGCAATTGGGCAATTTCTAGACAGCTAATCAATACGACTGCGCCCCCCACCCTGCTCTCCTAATTATGTAATTATCCACAGAGCTATTCCAAGAACAACTAGGCTGAGCTCTTTTCTCCCCACATTTAGCTGGTAGAGTTCTATTCCCTAAGCAGACTTATTTGCTCCCTAAATTTTAATTTATTAACTGTTTCACCTGAAAGCAATCACCTTTGCAGTCAATTCCCCAAATAAAACATCTGCCTTTTCAATTCAGACAGCTATAAGTGAAGAAATACACCAGGGGAGGAGAATTATGTTCTCTTTTAGAAAGCAGAGATGTTTACAAAGACACGAATTCTGGCCCCAGCCGCCTGGTTTGCATCATGAATGAGCTTGCATGGGTGCCGTGAAAAAGCGAGGCCCATTAGCCTCTTTCCTCCTGCTCAGCTGTGAAGAGTCTGCTTCTGCTCCTGTTTCTCAGTCTTGCCTCTTGTATTAATTGACCTTTTACAGAGGTTACTTGAGACCTGCAAGCTCTGAGGTCATTAGTTCTCACAGTGCTTTGTTTATCTGTAGCATCTATTTGCATGCCATTTGTGGTTTCAACATGCTTTAAAATAATTTCTATCTTGAGGCCCTAAGGTGCCTTTCTTTGAGTTTGTTAGGGAGGCTTCAGAGACGGATGAGATTCCTGCCAACTTTTCTGCAAACCTTGTTCCAAGTACAGAAGTCTGAGGGCAAAACGTGGATGGACACCTTACACTAGGTAATATTTTTATCTCTCCTAAGAAGTGTGCATGAGGCAGACACTGAAGAAGATGAAAATGTACTATTAATGTACTGAGGATGTTTTTCCTGACTATTTGAGCCCTTTAGAGGTTTGGTTTTTAGCCATTGCTGGCAAACAAAGCAGTGGAGACCCTAAGTAATAGAAACCATTCAGAGTTCCCGAGGTCCTGCCTGTTTCCAAACCTCTTCTGCCTATAGGAGCTCAGCAATGAGCACTATAGAGCTGTTTGCAATTATAATTCCTGAAAAAGGAACAAGTGCAGACCAGGTCCTGAGGCTTCCCTGGGCAGACTTCTCTCACTCTGCCACGTGCCTATCTGTACTTCTCTTGTCAAAGAAGCGAGCAGGAAACAAAATGAGCCCCTGAAAGGTTGTTCTCTTTCTTGTGAAGGAAAAAGATAAAGCTTTCTGTGATGACGAACCACTCAAGCAGCCCACACAGCAGCACTGTGCAAGGCAAAGAAGAATGGAAACTTTGGTGGAGCAGAGGTGTTTCAGGAAGTATTGGGGAGAAGAGAATAGAAAAATGTATCTGTGCTAAGGAAGGTCTACATGAGGCCCCTTATCCCGTTAAGCAACGATGGTTTGTAAATCAGCCCAGGACTTTGGAGGATAGAATCCCACAGGGTCACAGGAATCTTTTCAGGGAATCAAAACATTGGCTTTGGAGCGTAACTCCACTTAACCATGCAGAGCAAAAAGAAAAAAGCTGCAATTTCATATACCAGAGGTTCCATGAAGTATATATTGGACGTGAAACAAAGTAGCTGATTCTAGGTATAAAAGCAAAAAGAAGCGAAAAACCAACGGACTGTGTGTTAATTTACTCTGGAACTGATTAACAACAGGTGTAGGTGAAAATCATCACTACCTCCTACAATGTGTTTTATTACTGGAAATTATCAAAAGTTTCACAATTTCCTTATGGATGCTATGCTTGAGTAAAAAAGTTTTTTTAAAGTTTCATAACATTTTAAGTCTATACAAACAGAATGTTTAAAGAGCTATTTTACAAAAAGAAAAAGAGAAATGCTGTAGTCAAATAACTTGGAACAAGGGCCTTTACTTCCTTCCATCAAATTCAGAAAACAGAGATTTGTAACTTGCGATAAATGACAGAACACAGTTAAACTTAATCGTATTTGTTGTCTTTACCTCACATTGATTAGTCAGGGACTAGGCAAATTGTTTAGTTAGATAAATATTCGATATCTTTCAGCTTTCTCATCAGCACAGAGAAGGCAACTTACATACATTTCCTGAATGAACCAAGTATATTATATCCAAGTTATTCTTTCATAGTTGCTTTTCAATTAAAGATAAGTTTCTTCTTAAGAGGAGACCTATGCTTCTGATTTCTGATTTCCCCCCTCAGAGAGGTGGCTTACACTATTCTATTTCCATATTACCAATGCTGCCTACATCACATTCTCTTCAGAGCTGAGGGCTTGCTTTCTCAGGTGACAATTTCAGAATGCAGCGCTATGCTTTTCATTACCTTTCACTTCCATTTCTGCATTAAGAAACAGTACATCCCAATATCCACTTAGTGTAACTGGATTGTTTGTAACTCAAAGGATAAATGGTTGAGTGAATGGATAGCCCATTCTCCACGATGTGCTCATTTCACATTGCATGCCTATATGAAAACATCTCATGTACCCCATAAATATATACACCTATCATTTACCGACAAAAATTTAAACAAAACAAAACAAATATCCACTTGGAGTGTAAGGAATTGGTTTACCTCTCTGAAGGAATTTTTTTTAACTATATATTCTTTTTGAGATGGAGGTTTGCTCTTGTTGCCCAGGCTGGAGTGTAGAGGCAGGATCTCAGTTCACTGCAACCACGCCTCCTGGCTTCAAGCAATTCTCCTGCCTCAGCCTCCTGAGTAGTTGGGATTACAGGCACATGCCACTATGTCTGGCTAATTTTTTGTGTTTTTAGCAGAGACAGGGTTTCATCATGTTGGCCAGACTGGTCTCGAACTCCTGACCTCAGGTGATCCACCTGCCTCAGCCTCCCAAAGTACTGGGATTACAGGCCTGAGCCACTGCACCCAGCCTCTCCAAGGAATTTTGGAGCACAAACTCAAAGCCCGCACCAAGCATTAAAGCATGGGGTATAGAAACTTGTCAGTAGCTTTCTAGAAAAGTTTTAGTTACTTCTCCACTTCCAATTTGCTTTTACCTTCAAGCAAGTCAGATTCTTTCTGCGTTAGTGCTATACTCACTCCAACCTAGCACTCACAGTACTGAGTGAACATTACATGTTTAATTCCCATCCCCCCACCAGATTCCAGGTTACACAAAGGTAGAGGGTCATTTTATTCTTGTTTATTTTGTTATTCACAGTGCCTTGAACATTGTGAAGTGCTTGGTAATTTGCTGAATCACAATGAAGCAACTACTCTTCCCAAATTAAAGAAGGACTGTGTACATTCTCCATACAGTATTAGACCTGGAAGTCTCTAAAAATCATCTTATTGAACTGTATTAAAGTCCTTGTCTGCTAATGCCAACACCTCTACCCTGTCTGGTTTGTTTTTGTTGACTCTGTTGAGAGTTTCCCACTCAACCCATCTCCTGTGTATCATATTGTTTAGCTGCTTTGCTCATTTGTAATTCTTGATTGTCTGCTGCACACTGGAGCCTAGTCTGGATTTTGTTTCTTCTTTTAAAGAGTTTTGTTTTGCGTTCTGGAAGTTCCTTAATTTATGGCAGATGAGCTGAATTCTCCCAGGGCTTGTTGTTAAACTTTAAGATGAGCCCAGGATACTTTTGTTCTCAGTTTTGTTCCACTTTACAGTTTTACACATACCATTTGCTAACACTGAATGCCTTCTTCATTTTCTTTTTGCAAAACTCAGGTTAAATTATATCTGTTCAATGGTGGTCTGTTCCCTGATTCTCAATACAAAATGTAAATAAGGATGCCATGGGGTGTTATAGAACGACCACAGGATTTAGATGCAAAGGATCTGAGTTTCAGTCTGAGCTTTACCAATTTCTCACTCAGAATTTTAATCATCTCAGTTATGAAATGGGCAGTGTGTACCTAACCTATTTCTCTCTTAAGATTTAAATTAGACAATATTAAAATGCAATTTGCATTATAATGTTTTATACTAAAATGAAAACTGCTCCGTAAACATTCTTAAGATATTTTTCCTCTCTTATATGTATTTTGAATATCCAACAATATTTCAAGCTCCTTGTGGGGAAAGTTCAATCTCTCATTGTTTTTCGTTCTGGAGGTACTGGAGTGTCTAGTATTTTACAGTAGATAGCCAACAGATTCAATGAACTCACTCTGGGGAAATGTCTGAGTTTTAAGTGAATAAATCTCTTCTTAATATTACAGTATCATTATTCTTTGTTATTCATGACTAGAGCACAAAAGCATAGAAAAATCAAATATTAAGTGTGTTTGATTTTTAATATTTTTAATATTAAGTGTATCAAAAAATTTTGTTTTTTTGATACAATATTCTGTTATAGAGACTCTAAAATATGAAATCTGGCAAATAATGGGGTTTACTAACTTAATAACATAACATTTTCACACCAATAGCAGCTTCTGAGTAATCTTATGCTGTGTGTGTGTGCATATGTGACTTCTGAGTAACCTTATGCTCTGTGTGTCTGTGTGTGTGACAAGGAACAACCAATCCAGGCTAGAATAGAGAATCAATATTGACAAATTGAATTGATTTTGGATTTGACTTCCCACCACTTATTCCATATCTAACCCACTCAGTCCATCCAGCTTACTTCTACGTTTTGTACCCCACCCTCACCAGCACCTGTGCTTGTTTCCTTGTGTAGGTCTCAATTATTTGAAGGCAAATATCATTTCCAAGTTGCAAGTTAAAAATCTTCCAGTAACCTCATTGTAACTGGCATAACATACACTCTTCTAGCTGATCTTAATAGTTCTAATGAAATATTAGTGCATTTTATTTATTTACTCACAAATGCCATCATAAATACAATTAATAAGTTTGTCTCTTTCAGATACGTATTTGAGGAGAACAGGGGTTGATTTCTTGAGTCTGCTTGGTTCAGCAAGTTTGGATTGGCTCAGGTACTGGCCGTATCCTCATTTTGTCTTGGTGGGCTAGAAGGGGGTTCTGCTCCCTTGGCTTAACATGGCTCTGTGTCTGTTGGGTGGGGCTCAGGGTTATGCTGTCCTGGTAGCTCAGACCCTAACAGTAGCTGCCCTTAGTTCAGTCCCTCTCCCACAGTGCCTTGGTGGCTGTATCTGGAGCAACCAGACACAGGAACAGGTTTAACAGCTCCAAGCCTTTTATCCCTGCTGACCCTGTAGGTCAAGCTCTCCTTACCCCACAGAGCCTATTCTCAGTACCTCTCACCCTCATACAACATTACACACAGGTGTGGGACCCTGGCCACTAGAGACTCCCAGCCCCTCTCCCACCATTATGCTCTTTCATACGAGGTGAGGGCCACTTGGCATAGCCAGCAGGTGGGCTCTGGGGGCAGACCGCCTACCTGTGAGGTCCCACTCTCAGCCCAACTGGCTGTGTGACCTTGGCCTGAGCCCCAGGTTCTTCATTTGTAACATACTTATAATATTCCTTCCTACTTCAAAGGAAGGAGTTCCTTTGATCTAACATTTGATGAGTCTATGCACATAAAGTACCTAATACAGTTCCTGGCATACTCAGACCGTGGAATAAATTATAACTGTTCTATTTCTCTTTCCATATTACATGTAGTTATATTTCTCCGTGGTCTGGCTTAGCGTGTTCCTGTAATCACTGCTGCTTCCACCTCACAGGCTGAAGTGAACAAGTGAAAACCAAGTCCAGCAGACCTTTTGGGAAACAAAAGCGTTATGCTTGAACCGTGGATGCCACATCTCAATGTTTATAGGCATGGACATAAACGTGGAGAAGATGGGGATACAGATTTTCACATCACTTCAGTGAGGCCAGACATGCACCCTGTCTTGCATGCTTTTGGGCCTGCACAGAATAAAAAGTGAATGTCCTTTGCTACTTGAGCTATTTTAATTTGGGCATAGAAGCTTTTCCTTTTTGGATATTTTGTCCAGAAATGGCTATTTGCTCACCGGGTGAAGTACATAGTCTTGAAAGTTATTTTTCCAGAAGTGAGCTTAGATTTGGATTTATTCACAGTTGTTCCTTCCCTAACTCACTTCATAGCTAAAGACACAATGGTGAGGCAGGCAGATGGTTGACAGAGGAGCAGGTTTGTACCGTAAGCACTGTTTGCCTCTGCATTGAGATTTGACACCAAATTTCATGAAGTGATGTTCCTTTACGAACTATTCATAGTCAAATTATTTCACTACTTTCACTTACAGTTTCCTTATCTCAAAATGGAACAAATAATGCTGTATGAGATAGAATAATGCCCAACCCCCCAAGATGTCCCCATTCTAATCCCCAGCACCTAAGAATATGTTACCTTATATGGAAAAAGAGACTTTCCCGATGTAGTTAAATTGAGGATCTTGAGATAAGGGGATCATCCTGGTTTTGCTAGTGGAGCCTACTGTAATCACAGGGTTTTTATAAAGAAAAGGAAGGACAGAAGAGTGAGAGTGAGAGGACGACATGTGATGACAGGAGCAGAGGTCTCAGGGATACAAGGAAGAGGCCATGAGCCCAGGAGTGCAGGCAGCCTCTAGAAGCCAGGTAAGGCAAGGAAACAGATTCTCCCCCAGAGCCTCCAGAAACGAACGTAGCCCTGTTGATACAGTGAATTGGGACTCCTGACCTCTATAGATATAACACATTTATGTTGTACACCACTAAGTTTGTGATCATGTTACAGTAGGTAGCTAGTCTTTTATGAGCAGGCAGGAAAGGGCAACAGCCCCCCACCCCCCACCCCCACACACCAGAAGTGTCCAGCGACCACCAGGTGATGGTCAGGAGGTTGTTAACTGTCTCGCTAAAGTAATAATTAGTCACAGCTGGTACCAGGGACAGACCAGCTCCTAATAGATAGAAAACACCTGAAATAGATAGAAAACACCTGAAATAAGTGATTCAGCCGCTGCTGGATAAGATCTCAGGGGTTGGGAGAAGTGACGCAAGACCCCGGAAGTCGGCCGACGTATAAAACCCCAGGTCAAAAGGTCAAACTGTGCATTTGTCTCTCGCGTCTGCCGCTTGGCTCTCTTCCGAGCGTACTTTCATTCCTGCTCGAAAACTTGCCTCAGTCTTTCCTGCCTGATACCCCTCAACCGAATGCCTTCTTCTGAGGAGGCAAGAATTGAGCTTGCTGCCGACCTGACGTGGATTTTCCACCGCTAACACATTTTGGCGTCGTGTGACTCAGGTACGTTTGGCGGCTAACAATAATTTGTTGTAGCAGCAACAGGAAATTAATACCATCATGCCTAACTTGAAGTTTGTAGGGAAGATGAGAGGTAGTGTATGTTAAACATGTAGTAGATGTTCCGGAATACCATCATCACGTTTCCTGTGCACACCTAAGCCTGATAATAGAACTCCCTGGTCTGAATGTAATAGGTACGTTTCCAAAAATAATAATAGCATTAACACGTCCATAGTATTTTATAGTTTATAAATAATACTACTTCATGGACATTACTGAATTAGAATATCATAAGGTTTCTGTGGAAATTATGTAAATTAGAACTGTAAAAATAAAATTATCAAATTCAGAGTAAAAGTCTAATAAAACGCTCTATTCTACACAGGAGGAACCATGGATTTGGGAGATTTTGGCCTCCTGCAGTCATAAGGTAAGTGCTGGAATGTGATCCCAGTGTCTCAATTCAGGATTTTTTTTCCCCCCACTGTATTTTGTTGTAAGCCTCACATTTCTGTTGTTCCTACTTGTGACTAAAACCTGGCTGATAGCTTCCTTTTCATCCGTACCCCACTTTTTTTTGAGAAGGTAAAATTTCAAAGAAAAAATAGTTTCAATTTTCCTTTCTCCTCTCAACTTCATGCCTACATCCTAAACAAAAAAAAAAGTTTCCTTAGTGTTTTCATTCTTTTCTTTCAGATTTTTTTTGAAACCTTTCTAAACTTGAAAGTGCCATTCCTTCCCTCTTAAGTATCACATATTTGCAGAACACAAAACAGCTAGGGTTAGAGAATTCTGACTTGTGTTCTGTTACTTCCCTGCCTATACACATTTATGAAACAATTCACTCAACCTCGCTAAGTTTAACCTCCCCCTCTGAAAATCGAATAGCATTGCTATATTACTCTGAAATGTTATTTTCAGAATAACAGCTTCAAATGGTTAGAAAGCTTTTAAAACATTCCTCTTCCATTTAAATGCATGCTTCAAACCAGGCTTCCAAATGTCCAGTGATTCAAAAACACCTTTAGGTAATATCCTCAAAGTAAATTCCAGCCATTGATTGACAGAAATGAACTCCTAGGGTGTTGAAATATACATCTACCCTTTATTGCCACATCCACTCAAGCACTTTACAATGTGAAGTCAAATCTATTAGAATAGCCCTTTGGACATGTTTGTCTTGTTGGATTCAGGATGTATTCATTTCTGGCTGCCAAGGGTGTAGTTTGCTTCTCTTTAGGGTGCTCAGTTTGAACTGACATCTGTTACGGATACTGTCTGACTAACGAAGCCTTTTTATTTTCTTAAAGCATGATGTGACCCAGGGCAGTACAGGGATGAAAAATAAATAATAATAAGACAAAGACCAAGATTTCACACCCAAATAAAATTTTAAAGGAATGCATGATGTATTATTTTCATTAGAATTCAGGAACGTGGAGTGTAGATGCTGTGTTCTGTTAATCCTTAAATCAGGTTTTCTCTAGGTCCGTGCATGTAGCCCTGTTGGGAGCCCCAGCTGTGACTTATCAGCTCTGTCCCCTTTCACAGGGAAGATCAGAGGTTTGAGCTCTTTCGTGAATTTCCCGTGAGGGATAAAGTGGCTAGTTATGCAGAATAAATTAAACAGCCTGGGAAATAAAAAAAGGCTATCGCCATTGTGGTGATTCCATTTAGTGTGGCAAATTTGATTTCAGAAGCAGCACAGAGGTGTGAAGTCAAAGGTTAATCTGCCACAGACCGAGCCCCTGTACCCAGCAAGTGATTAGTTATTGGCTGGGCTTTTCAGAACACTAGGGAGGCACCCGCTGTCTAATGTCTTACCTCATGAACTTTGTATTCCTAGACTTTTCAGATATTTAGGGTTCAGGTAGACGACATCACCCTAAAGAGGAAAAGCCTAGTGAGTATTTGTAGACAGACAGTTGATTATATTAGTCCTAGTTGGCAACTGCAAACACTCTTCTATTCTTTTAAAGTATGTAACATGTTCACATTTTATCCTCATAAAAAATACCTTGAGGTGATGGAATAACCCTGTTGTATAGACAAGGAAACTGAGAATTAGAAACTTTGGAGAACTTTCCTGAGATCATTAAGATGATAAGTAGAAAAGGCTTATAACATGTTTAGCCCTGACTCTTTTGCCCTGCTTGCTACCCAATAGTCTCATCATTAAACACTGAAAATAAAAGGCGCCCTGAAATATTTCTCTACTATAAAGAATAATACAATGAAATGTCAAGTTTATCCTTTACTCATGCATTTTCCTTACACATCACAAGTGAAACTAAATAGTTGAGGCATGACAGTATCATCCAGCCACTGACACAGGATTTTAGAAAATAGATACTTGAGATAATTTGCAAGGTTTAGATTTAAATCCCTGAAGCGGGGACTTTGCCTTGTTTACATTGTATTCCCAATTTAATAATAAGCCAATAGAACACCCACAGCTTCTTTCTGATCATAGGCGTGACAATAATTCATTTGATCTATACATTCTTGAAAGGCAACATTGAATTTTCCAGGGAAAGGCCAACTTGGGATAAATGACAGTTTGAGGGGAAAAGATCAGAATATATATTTTCAAATGAGATAATGCTTGTACCTCAAATGCAAGGTCTTCTCTCATAGCAACTTAGGGTCACTGGTGTGCACTAGTGTAGACTCAACTGATCACACAGTCAGCCCAAGGAGGCATAAGACAATGATAAAGAAAAATGTAAAGAACCTTATATGGAAATGTCACAGAGGTCCCAACACTGAGACAACATGGAGTCTCGGTAGAAAATATGCTAGCAAACTTAAAACCCAGAGTGCAGCCTTAGGCAATGCATTTTGAGTGAGGGTACAGATTCTCAAAAAGTAAAAGGCACTGTGAAGTGAAGCTTCAGTCATATACAAAATCACCTGTTTGATCTTTTAGTCATCTGTGCATAAAGATAGTATTTACTCTCAGTACCAGCACTTTGGCCCAAAACAGTAAGTTATGGGGGTATGGAAGAGACAGTGAATAAAATATGGCTCTGACCTCACTTCGGTAGTAAGTTCAACAAGCAAAATGATCAGCTATACTGTAACTTTATTGCTATTTTAACAGAGGCAGAAAAGGGCCAACTCTGATTGTTGAGTTAAAAATGATTTATTAACAAGGTAATCCTTGACTTGAAATTTGGGGAAGAATATTATTTTGTAACAGGAAGAAAGAAAAGAAAGGTCTTTCCAGAGAGAAAGTGGAGTCGTTGCAAATATTAGGAGGATGGCAGGAAATAGCATGTTTGGGTTATATCCCATTTTGGGAGTTCATTGTCCATTTTAAGAATGGAATTAAAAACAGACCCCTACCCAGAAAAATGCACATATCTACTTCTTAATCGATATTTAATATATAATTTAATGGGCATTATAGTATTAAGTGAGATTTACCAGTTCTGTTGGAACAACATAGTGCATATTAAATTAGTCTTCTAATAGTAGTCAGACTCTAGTACTGACTGCCATCGGAAATGGACACAATTATTTTGCTTTTTTAAGTCCTCATTTCATCATGTAAGACACATTTACTGCACAACAGCCTTAGATTGAGAGGACACCTTTTAGTCAGAGATTATTTTTCAAATTCAGGGCAATTCTCTTCATCAGAGAATTTTATGGTTTTCTTTTTATTCTCCCCTGTTCACTTTGGGCTGTTTGCATTTGTAATATGTGCAAGCGCAACATCTGTCTCCAAGTGACTTCCTGTGTTCACTATTCGTTGAAGCAATGAAGCATTCGAAATGCAAGAACATTTCTCAAAACGTTGTTGCTAGTTAATAATTCTTCATGCTCGGAATGTTGCATCTCTTGCACCTTGAGTCTATTAATCTTGAGAATAACACGAGTTACATGATTCTCATTATGTGCCCTTAAAGAATACAACAGAAAGTGAGGTGAGGAAAGAAGGGAATTCAGTCAAGAGTGTCTAATTGGACCTTTCGGCAAACGTTTTTTGGGGGTGGTACTAAACTCAAGAAATAAATAACTGTTAAAATGATATTTTATTTATTGGATTAAAAACTTCAATTGATATGCCAGTCTCAGGAACAAAGGTAATAGTCTGAAAAACCAATAAAAGATTATTCTAGTAGAAAAATAAAATTGGCCCAAAACCACATAAAAAAGATATTTAACCTCAACAGTAGTTGAAAATAATAAAAAATAGTAAATGGAAATGCTATTTTTCATCTAACGGATTCTAAACATGAAAAGTGAAGGATGATAACTAGTACTTTTTAGGAAGAGTGAAACAGTATAAATGGGTATAAGTTTTTTGAAGGGCAAATTGGCAAATTATGCCAAAATTATAGGGAAAAAAATATATTATTGGCTTAGTAAGACCTCTTTTTAGAATTTATCATCAGGAAGCATTATATACTTATAAAAATGTTTGTACAAAAATATTCATTGTCAAAATCTTTAACATATTGAAAATTGGGAACTAAGTTTCTTACAATATGATTTGCTAAATATGTTACATGGGTTTATACAGTAAAAGATGCTGCAACTATTTCACATGAAATATACATGTGTATTTACTGTCATAGAAAGGAATTTACAATGTTAATTTTGAAATAGTAAATTGTTAACTGAAAAATACTGTCCTCAAATATGAATATAATCTGTTTAAAAATTAGGTTAATGTTTTACAGGAAAATGTTTAGGAGTGTGTATAGCAGAATGTCAATAGTTGTTATCTCTGGATGATAGGATTTTAGGTAACTTTGTATTGCTTATCTGTATATTTTCAGCTTTCTAAATGTGTATTTGTGTAATGAGAAACATGGAAAGTATATAACAGGACAACAAAAAAGATAAATGTAGTTTATTTAATATTTTATTAGATAACCTGAGTATAGATACAATTTAACTGTGAATATTTTTAAGTTAATTTTTCTTCACTTGTCACTTGATACTTTTTCTTCCCCTTTATCTAAGGGAAATACTGTAGTATATTAAGCAAAGTAAAGGAGCAGATGTGGATGAAAAGTCTGTGATAAATTCCATGTGCAGAAGCTGTGGAGCACATCTACAATGGCGTATTGGCCAATTCAACACTCAATTAACAGAAAATTTGCAATCTGGTCTAAATAAGTGTTCAAATAAAATGGTAATATGCCTTACATTGCCTCATAACTAAAAATGAAATTTCTTAAAAGAGATGAATAGAAGGAATCCTTTAAATTTCAACTTTTCTTCCAACTCTCAGTGGGGCCAGAAAATAATTTTAGTAACAACACACAGCTAAAATTTCATATAGAAATGGAATCATGCCCTAATTCTGTCATGGAAGGATGCAATGCCTCTGCCTCTGTGGCCCTCTGTCTGGTGAGTTGACCAAAATCAGACTTGAGTTTGATCACTTACTGTGTTCAATTCACAGGCATGTAATGAATGCCTCTGACATGCACAGTATTGTTTTAGACCCTTTAGATTCTTTAGGAGGATTAAAGTCTTGGTCATAGTCATTGTCAACAAGGAGTTAGGAACTGATTTGAAAGTAAGACTTACCTGTGAAACAGTATGTAGTGATAATGAGGTGTATGCTTTTATACTTCTAGACCACTGGTACAAACATTTAACAAGTGGTCAAGGAAGGATGTGGAGAGAAGAAGCTTGAGTGAGTCATGACTCAAAGGATAAACTGGACTTAGAGATATGGAATGGAAGGGGGAAAAGCCAGTCCAAAAAGAGAACATGGTCACGTGAGGAGTGAAACATTTCTTTTTTTTTTTAACTTTTTATTTATTCATTTATTATTATTATACTTTAAGTTCTAGGGTACATGTGCATAATGTGCAGGTTTGTTACATATGTATATTTGTGCCATGTTGGTGTGCTGCACCCATCAACTCGTCATTTACATCAGGTATAACTCCCAATGCAATCCCT
>NW_012101388.1:3250972-3271098 GCF_000951045.1 Mandrillus leucophaeus | reverse complement strand
TTTTGTTGTTGTTTAGCTGTGCCCTGTCCCCAGAGGTGGAGTCTCAGTTGAAAATGCAGAAATCACCAGTCTTCTGTGTCGCTTGCGCTGGGAGTTGGAGACTGGAGCTGTTCCTATTCGGCCATCTTGCTCCGCCCCTCTCAACATTTCTCTTTATGTCTTAGTTTAGTTCTATGAGAATGTATGATGTGGGAGCTCCAAATTTAATGTTGACCAAGCTGGTTCTTCTCTTGGACTGGTGAATTGACAGGTAGAGAAAGTGTATTCAAGGGTAAAATGTAATGTAAATAGTTGACTTTAAAATGAATTATGTACTCTGTTATGTTTTATTCATTCAGTAAACATATTTATTGAATGCCCAGCATGCCCCAGGAATTGTGCTGTGCACTGGCACTGCAATGGTAAACAGAAGATAGTTCTTTACTCCTGTAAAACTATTAAGAATAAGATTCTGATAAAGTTTTTTATGACTGCATTCATCTTTCACTGCATACATATAAAATGCAGTTTATTCTTAGAACAGTTTCACTAAAATAAAGTAAAAATTAATAAAAATGTATTTTATATGGTAATGTCTTTCAAATGAGTCCATTAGAGAAATAATAAATATGACTACATATTTTTTGCAAGTCTATGTTTTAGCCATATAATGTGGGGTGATGGCTCTCAACTATTTTTTTAATAGGCCCCACAGGCCCACAGTAAGAAATGTATTTTATAGCAGGTCTCAGCACACCCACTTCCCACAAGCAAATGGACACACACACAAATAAAATGAAACTATTATAAGAAAAAGTGAAATTATAAAGTGTGGGAAAAGATGCACTCTTTAATAAACTGTATTGGGACAACCTGTTATGCATATAGAAAAAAAATGAATTTTTCCTTACTTTACCCCACACAATAAAAGTAACTCTCATAATACTAGAACTTGCAAAATGAAAAAAATCAGCATTCTAAATTAGAGGGAATAAAGAAAAGTATATTAGTGAACTAACTCTGAGTTGCAGAAGATTTCTTAAACAACACATAAAAAGACACATCCTAAACTGGAAGACTAAAAAAAATGAGCAGCCTTCAAATTAAAACACATAAATAAACAAACTTGTGTATATCAATTGATAAAATGAAAAAAAAGAAAGGACAAACATGTCCACCGTGTTATGGACTAAATAGTTTTGTCCCCTCCTACAAAATTAATATGTCGAAGCCCTAACTCCAAATATAATGGTATTTGGAGGTGGGGTCTTTGAGGAGTAACGGTTTTGATGAGGTTTGGGGCCCCATGATGGGATTAGTGCCTTTATAAGAAAAGGAGGCTCTAGAACTTTTCCTCTCTGCCATGTGAGGATACAGGGAAAAGGTGGTCCTCTGCAAGTCAGGAAGTGGGTCCTCACCAAGAACCAAATCTGCTGGTACGTTGGTTTTAGACTTCAGAACTGTGAGAAATAAATGCCTGTTGTTTAAGCCCTACAATCTATGATATTTTGTTATAGCAACCTGAGTTAACTAATACATATTGCTTATAACCAGCTAGCATTAAAATAGAGAATATATGAAGATTTCTTCAACTTACAAAAGCAGCAACAATAACAAAAACCTTTATATAAAAAAGGAGAAAAAATATGAACAGCTGATTTACAGGAAATAAACTCACAAAAATGCCAACAAATACGTAAAACATGCTCAACTTCACTCATTATTTGGCAAATGAAAATTAAAACTACTGGGAGATGGCATTTCATAACTATTAGTTTGGTACAGCCAGTTGACCATAGAGATATTGCTTAAAATATGGTATATGTGAACTCTCATACATTGCTGGTATAAAGATAAATCATACAAACAGCCCATTTAGGAAGAAATCTGGCCAAATGTAATGCTAGAGATACTTTTGCTTACATCTGTATGTAGACCTATAAATTTTTATTTCATCATAAAAGCAAAATGTGGGAAACAACTTAAATGCCTATCAATAGGAGAATGAATAATTAAATAATGGAACATCAAGCCTAGGAATACTATGCAGAAGTTCAAATGAATGAACTAGAGGTATATGCATTATTGAAGGTAAATCCCACAGAATAACTCCAAGTGATAAAAGCAAATCAAGAATATGTAAAGAAAAACATTTACATGCATATTTAAAATATGCCTATTGTACTATATTTTATATGAACACCAATATATTTATTACAAATGTATGACAAACTTCAAATCAGATTGGTTACTGCTTATGTGAGAGGACCCTGAGACCATCCTCAAACTTGACGATTTGCTAGAAATCAGAACTCAGTTTTTGTACTTATGGTTTATTACACAGAAACGACACAGATAAAAATGAGCAAAGAGAAAAGGCCTATGAGGATATGTCCAGGAGAAACCAGGCACAAGCCCCCAGGCATCCTCTCCCAGTGGAGTCACGTAGATGTGCTTAATTTTCCCGTCTGTAACGTATGACAACACATGTGAAGTGCTGTCAACCAGGAAGTCCACTTAAGCCTTGTAAGTGCATGAGCTCCTGCATTAATGACCTCAGCTACTCAGATTCCAGCTCTCCAGGTGAAAAACAAGTTCTTACTATAAGTCATATTGTTAGCATAAACTATCTGATCTTACTGGTACACCTGGCTCAAGGCCTCAGGAATAAAAAAAAACCCACCCTTACGGGGAAGAATGTGCCAAGGGCTCAGACCTCACCTTAGTAAGGAGCTTACTAAGGGCCAGACCTGAAGACAAGTCTTTATTGAGAGTGTGCTGGGTTTGAATTCACGTCTGTCCAGTTAATCTTTTCCTGCGTAAGCTGAAGAGGCTAGAAGGAGGCTGGGAATGGCAAAAAGAACAGGGAGGACTTCAATGTAGAATGCAATTTATTTCTTATACTGGGAAGTGGGTAAATGAGTGTCCATTATATAATTCTTTGGACACTTTTATCCTAATTGCATAAAAATATAAAAAGTCAATGTACTAGGGGAGTATCATTTTATACAGATTCCTCTAAACAGTTAAGATAGATAATGGAATTTTTACAAATGATTAAAAAAAATAGCTACAAAATGCATGTGGCTTTGGCCTGGAAATAGTCCACCCTATCAAAGACTAAATTTTATTAATGAAAACAATGCCAGAGTTTTTCTCATGATATTTTGTTTTTAGAGATGGGGATCAATCTGGACACTGTTTCCTTATCTCGGTGGTAATCAAGGCTTAGCAATTTCCCACAGCGTTACACAAATCCAGATGATTCTACATTTTGCAACTATGTCTTATTATTTTTTGCCCTTTGGATGAGTATTGCTTTTTGTTTTCATTCCATGATACTCGTTTTGTTGACACAGTGACTCCTGCTGCTACTTTAAGACTCGTAAACACAACCATCTCTGTGAAGTGTTCCACTACCACTAGCGCAATAACAACCACTAGTGTTTACCAAGTGCCAGGGAGCGTTCTAAGGGTTTCACAAGCACTATTTGAACTCGCATGATACCCAATGATGTGTGAATGATCCTCATCTTATCAATGAGGGAACTCAGGTACCTAGGAGTAAAGACATTTAGCCAGGGCCACACAATTAGTAAATAAAGAATGGAGGATTGGACCTAGCTGTAGAACCACAGTCTGTGTCTCTAACAAGAAGCTTTGCTGCTCCGTGGCACTCCTCTCCTCTAGGATTGCTTGTGCTTTTACTGTGCCTTGTATGTAACCTCATTGTTGCCTTTGTGGATTGGTGGATGTCTCCTTCCCCAAACAATGTTTCTGAGGTCCTATAGAATCCATATTTCCTAGCAAAGACCCAGTATAGAATAGGAGTTAAAAACAATAAATTACTCATGAGACTATCGAATGTAGAATTTATTAGGATGCATATACTTAGGTCTAAAAAACTAATGTATAGGAAATTTCAGTATGGAAACACTGGGAGGAGAAAAAAGACCTTTAAATTCCTTTGTTTTATTTATATTTCAATAACAATGACAAATGATAAAGTAAAAGTATAGAAGCTACTCCTGTGTATTTATTTTTCAGGGAAATATATGTCACTGTAGATGTTACAGCAGTGAATTAAAAATCTAGAATTGTGCTTTCATTTTATTTTTCTCAAAGGGATTAATATTTAATCATAATAATTTGATGTTTATAATCATAATACATATTACACGCTCACATACATGTATTCATTTCTGTTCATTTTATAAAGACATACCTGTATCTTTTATTTTCATTAGCAAAGCCATTTTCACATTCTATAGGAAAGAATTACCCTATAGATCACTGTAAAAAAAAGAAAAAAAAACAACAAAAAACCCAAAAAGAGTTTACCCAGTTCCTCTTCTAAATTATTGAATTGTATTGGCGGTAAGAGGAAGTTATATCTGGTACGCTGTCCGAGGGAGACCTAGTTCCTTTTAACTTACCATGTTTTAAGGGGGTTGCCAATGAGGGTGCTGGCTTTTGACAAAATAACCTTCTTCCTTATTTCTTAAATTCAACCTCTATAACAATTTACTGCTTCAATATTGTGCTTGCTTTTTTTTTTTTTCACGTTAAATATTTTACCTGCTTATATCCTTCAATTTGGGGTTTATTTGACTTCCACGGCCAAGAAAATGACCCTTTCTTACATTAAATCTTGGCCATGGCAATCCAAAGTTAACAAAACCATTTCCAAGCAGATCAGGAGGGGGACATGAATCAAAACAAGAAATGTGTGAGGCTGGACCACTGACTTTTATTTTTCTTGTTTTTTACATTCAACACTGTTACAGAAAATAAAAACCCAAGCCCTTGGTATCGAAATTAGTATTGGAAGGAATTTTTTATAATAAAAGCTCCCTGTGAGTAGGTGCATGGAGTTACTGTTCAAAAGGGAATGCTTTCTTTGCATTATAGCAAACATATGCAAGCCTTCACCAAGGAAATAGATATCTTCTATCAGCCCACCCTAAATGGAAGAAAGCAAGCTTAAAATTGGTAGAAGAGTTGATTTCGCTACATGTTTATGTTAATAGGGTATTTGACTTTTGAATGCTTCATAAACCTTGTTATGCTCTGTGCTATTTGAGGAGTAAAGCAGCTGGAACACTGCCAGAAGCCTTAATTGGAATCAGCTTAGCAGGGGCTGACAAGGTTTCCTAGTGTTTAGTTTCAAACTTACTATAAAAATGCAAAATTATGTGCTATTTATTTTCTATTCCTCTTTGGTTTATGCCCGTAAAGGTAAGACTTAGCTGCATTAAGGAATAAACTCATTTTTCTCTTGTCTGCCCCAGGCTAGTACTCAGAGTCAGGCAGCCTGGGTATTGTCTCTTCTAATTAGCTGTAGCCTCACTTCTCATGCAACAGAGAATGTCACGGGGATCCTTCCCCCATGCATTTTGATTATTGGCTAAACGATCACTCATAAATGGCCAATCCGTGGCCGAGTTACTGAGCTGTGTGGTCAATCTGTCACCAATCTAGTAAGGCCACAGAAATATGTTCAGAATGGCTCTTGGGGGCTCTTAGTTTTCTCCTACCAAAGGGTCACATTTGGTACTGGCCAAATAAGCAGGCTCTTGGTTTTATTTCAAGCCGTGAAAAGTCGATAAGTTTTGTGCTTTCTGTCGAACTTTACAGAAGTCATGCTTTTAATTTTGTTTTTTTGGTTGGACTTTTTAGCTTCAATTGGCTCTAGTGTTTCAACTGGTTTATATCCCTTACTATATTGCTGCCTGACATGGACAAAATAATCTACTTCCTTGAAAAAAAAAACACACTCACACATAGGCCGGGTGCGGTGGCTCACGCCTGTAATCCCAGCACTTTGGGAGGCTGAGGTGGGCGGATCACGAGGTCAGGAGATCGAGACCATCCTGGCTAACACGGCAAAACCCCGTCTCTACTAAAAATATAAAAAATTAGCCGGACGTGGTGGCGGCGCCTGTAGTCCCAGCTACTCCAGAGGCTGAGGCAGGAGAATGGCGGGAATCTGGGAGGCGGAGCTTGCAGTGAGCCGAGATCGCGCCACTGCCCTCCAGCCTGGGAGACAGAGACTCCGTCTCACAAAACAAAACAATACAAAAACACATGAAAAATCCCACAAAACTTAAGTACCTACTATGTGCCAGGCAGTGTGCTGGGTGCTAATGACACCAATAGACGAATAAATAACACATAGTTCCTGTCTTGACATCGTTATAATCTTTTTGGGATGAAACAGAAATTTGAACAAATGATTTAGAATTAGTGATGAGTGAACTGTGAGTCAAAATGTTGTCTGTTCAGCTGCCCCAGAGGCAGCCAACCCCAGCTTTTCAGTAAAAGGTCTGCGAGGACACAGAAAAGGATGCAAAACTCAACCTGAAGCTAAGATGGATACAAACCAAGTGCTAAATTCTGAAAGGAATTTTCTGTTCTTACAAGGAACTGGGTTGAAAAAAGAATGTCTACTTTTTACGTCAAACCACACACTCTGCTTTTGCTTTGTGGGAAAGACATTGCTCTGAAATGAGACAGAGGTGCTTTACTTAATCCTCAGCATCTCTCCCTAGCTCTGTAAAATGTTGGATGGAAGGGCCACCTGGGCATCCTTGCCTTCTTACTGATCTTAGGAGGAAAGCATTCAGTCTTCTGCCATTAAGTGTTATGTTAGCTGACAAACTTTTGTAAATGTTCTTTATCAAGTTGAGAAAGTTCCCTTCTATTCCTAGTTTACTGAGAGTTTTGTAAAGAACAGATGTTGGATTTCTGTTAAATTCTTTTCTACATCTATACAGATGATCATGAGATTTTCTTTTTTAGTTTTGTTAAATATGAGTTACATTGATTGATTTTTGGATGTTAAATCAGCATTGCATTCCTGGGCTAAATCCAGTTGTATGCTTTGGGTTTTATTTATTCTTCTTATTCTGGTTTCTCAAGGTGGTCTTTGAGTTGAGATCTTTTTCTTTTATTCTAATATAAGAACCTAATGAATTTCCCTCTAAGTCCTGCTTTAGTGTTATTCTACACATTTTGACAAGCTATGTTTTCATTTTTATTAGGCTCAAAGCACTTTCTAGTTTCTTTTCAGCTTTTCTCTTTGACCCGTAGGTTATTTTGTGTGTTATTTTGTTTCAAAATATCTGGGAATTTACCAGATATTTTTATATTATGCATATCCAATTACATTTCTAATTTAATTTCATTAGTGTCAAAGAACATACTTTGTATGAGTTGAATCCTTCTAAATTTATTAGAAGTTATTTTATGGGCTGGGCATGGTGGCTCATGCCTGTAATTTCAGCACTTTGGGAGGCTGAGGTGGGCAGATCACCTGAGGTCGGGAGTTCGAGAGCAGCCTGACCAACATGGAGAAACCCCATCCGTACTAAAAATACAAAATTAGCCAGGTATGGTGGTGCATGCCTGTAATCCAGCTACTCAGGAGGCTGAGGCAGGAGAATTGCTTTAACCCGGGAGCTGGAAGTTGTGGTGAGCCGAGATCACACCATTGCACTCCAGCCTGAGCAACAAGGGTGAGACTCTGTCTCAAAAAAAAAAAAAAAAAAAAAAAAAAAAAAAAGTTACTTTATGGCCCAGAATATGGTTTATCTTGGTAAATATTCTCTAAGCTCTTTAAAAGAATGTATATTCTATTGTTCTATTGTTGCTTAGTAGAATGGTCTGTTAGTGTCAATTAGGTCACGGTGTTAAGTTTTCCATATTCTTACTGATTGTCTATTCACTTGTTCTAGTAATGTTTGAAAGAGAGATGCTGAAGTCTTTAATTATAATTGTTAATTTTTCTATTCATTCTTGCAGTTCTATCAGTTTTTTGCTTCATGTATTTTGAAGCTCTGTTATTAGGTATATAAAGTTAATGACTTTTACATGTTCTTGATGATTTGACTCCTTTATCCATTTGAAAAGACCAGCTTTAGCTCTGGTATGAACTTTTGCTATGCAATTGACTTTTATGGTCTTAATAAATGTAGCCTTTTCTGATTAACGATAGCTTCATATATATATATGTGAAGCTTCATATATATATGTATATATATCATATATATCATATATAGAGATATATATATCATATATAGATATATATATATCTGTTGTTTGACTTGTAAACTTTTTGGGCTAGAAGAGGAAATCCAAAGGGAAATTAGAAAGTATTTTAAACTTAAAATGAAACATATCAAAATGTGTGAAGAAGTCGAAAGGAGTCCTTAGAGGAAAAATGTGTTAAGTGCCTATATAAACATAAATACCTATATGAAGGTAAAGACCATTTTGGGCCTTTATATTTAAATTGAGTTTTTAGGCATTATGTAAGTGGGTCTTGCTTGTTTATCTAATCTGACAATCTCTGCTTTTGATTGAGGTTTACAAATCATTAATATTTAATATGACTTTTACATGTTGTAAGTCTACGATCTTTTATTTGCTTTTTCCACCCATTTTTATTCTTCTCTTTTTTTGCCTTTCTTTTGAATGATTTCAATATATAACATAATTCCAAGTTATCTTCTTTATTGGCTTAATAATCATATTTTTGTTGCATTTTTTAGAGTTTAAAAGGAAGTTTATGGTATGCATCTTGTATTTATAAAACATGCCTTCAAGAGGTATTGTACCACATAATGTATAGTAAAAGACCCTTCCAGCAGTGTATGTTCATCTCTTCGCTCATGGATTTCATGTTATTGGTGCCATATGTTTTATTTCTACAGATTATAAACCATATTATAAAACACGCATTATTATTTATGCCTTTAGTAATCAATTATCTTTTCAAGGAAATCTTTATCTGCTCTTGTAGTCAGTGTTCCTCATTTCTTTGTGTAGATCCAGATTCCACTGACTTTCATTTCCCTTTGAAATGACCTCTTAACTTTTCTTAGAATGCATGTAAGATAGTGATGAATTCTTTCAGCTTCTGTAAATTTTTTAAAAAGTTTAATTTGCCTTTATTTTTGAGAGATGTTTTTACTGGATTTACATTGTTTCTGATAAAATTGCTCTCATTCTTGTATCAGTTCTTCTGTAGCAAAGACTTGTTTTTTTAAATGGTTGCTTATAAGATTTTATCCTTATGTTTCAGCTTTATTTTGTTTTACTTTAGAGATGGGGTTTCACCAGGTTGCCGAGGTTGGTCTGGAACTCTTGGACTCAAGCAATCCTCCAAGTCTCGGCCTCCCAAAGTGCTGGGATTAGAGGTGTCGGCCCGGACCTGGCTTGTTTCAGTATTTTGATTACACTGTGCCTTGGTGCACTTTGCTTCATGTTTTTGTGCTTGGAGTTTCTTGACCTTCAAAGATATGTGAATTTATAGTTTTCAGCAAATTTGGAAATATTTTAGCAATTACATTTTCAAATAGTTTTTTTCCTATCCCTCCCTCCACCCTGTTTAAGGATTTCAAATACATTTTTTTTAAGCCTGTTAAAGTTGTGCCACAGCTTACTCATGTGGTTCTTATTTTTCCCAGTTAGTTTTCTCTGTGTTTTATCTTAGACCATTTCCATTTCTATGCCTTCAAATTCAGTAATCTTTTTTTTTTCTGCAGTGTCTCTTCTGCCTTTAATCCCATTGTATTTTTCATCTCAGACATTATAGTTTTCATCTCTAGAAGTTTGATTTAGATTATTTTAGTATTATCCATGTCGCTATTTTACATGTTCCTTCTTTCCTCTAACTTGTTAAACCCATAAGCTCCTACGGGTTCCCATATCCACTGTCTTACTGCCAATTACTGCAGATTCCCAATCTAGTCATATCTACAGTGAATTCCTTGCTTATCAGTAGTCCCCATCTTCTCTTGCCCACTCACAGATGTCATTCTCACAATTTTCTTCTCTCTTTCTCTATCACATTTTTTACTCTTTAATGGGTGATTCATACCAGCGTGAAATCATGTTACTGTTTCTTCCATCTTGAAAGAAAAAAGTTATTTCTTCTCTTTGTAGTAAAACTTAACAAAAAGAGCCCATTTTGTATTTTTTTTTTCTCTTAAAGCCTTGCCACTTTTCCTCTTTTGACTGCTCTCCAGTCAGGCTTTTGAACCACCAACCCACAAGAAACTGCTCTTGACAAGGGAATGAATGACTTCCACATTGCTGACCTAATGGACTCTTCTTGTCTTTCATCTTTCCTGATGCATCAGCCACATTTCACACCAGTGTTCATTCCTTCTTTCCTGATACATGTTCCTCATTTGGATTTCAGGATACTGTGCTTTCTTGATTTTCTTCCTACTCCACCATCACTGTGTCTAATTCGTCTTTTCTGGTTCCTGTAGCCTTTTCCTGACTTCTAATGTTTATATCCCCCAGGGTCCTTGGTCCTCTTCTTTTCACTCTTTATACTTACTATCCCTAATTTCATCCAAGACAACATCTCTATTCTGACAAGTCTCCAAAATTTATGCCCCAACAAAACATTTTACTGAACTCCTGTCTCATCTATGCAATGTAGGGCAGTGGTGGAAGGGATGGAGTGGAGCACCTTTGCTTCACATAGTTACTCAGAAACTCAGGCTGATAGAAGCTGCACCATCTGCAAATGAATAAAAAAACTGGAGAGTCATGACCTGCGTCTTATGCTTTAGCCTAGAGGTGACATACATCATATGAATAATCATATGGTCTCACATATCGGCAAGGAGGTTGAAAAATGTAGGATTATGGATATTCAGTGAGCACATGATATACTGCTATATCAGAGTATAGGTGATGCTGTATTTATACGAAAGATGGTGTGTGGTTCTGTATTATGGGCGTCACCCTTAGACAATAGAAAAGTGTTTGAATTCATGCTTTGTCTTTTTCTATATTTTCTATTTGTTATAATGAATGTATACTATTTTTTAATAGGAAAAATGTTAATTTTTGATTCTATAACTGAAAACAAATGTTATTCGGGTCTGAGTGTGGCAGTCTTCTGTGCAAATTAGGACTTAAGGAAAGGGATGAGGAAGAGAGAGGCATGGAGGGAATTTAAATAGAATGGACAAAGAGGATGGAGAAGATTTACCGGAGAGGGAAATGTGAAAGCCATTGGTAAAAAAAATTTCAGGAAAAACTAATTTTCAGAAGAATCCCTAGCTCTATAAGGGAGGGTGGGGGAAGGAATAAAACCAACTTGAGAGATAGATGTGGGGGCCTCCGCCAGGTGTGGCTTGCCTCCTGGGGAAGGTGTATCATGACAAATGCAAATAAATTGTTCACTAAAGTGAAGAAGCAGAAATAGAAAGAAAACAGTGGTTACAAAAATGGGGTTGCAGAGATGGGCAGAAAATACTTTATAGAAGATCAAACGTGCTGAGCTGTTAATCTACACTGTACAGAAAGCCAGGAATTGATATGATCTCAGTATTGCTAAGGAGCAAATAGATATGCATATTGCTGGCCTTAAAAGAGATGTGCTATCCTGTAAAGCACTATATATTTAAGAACAAACCTATGTAAGCAGTGTGGAAAGTGAATTGGTCTTAGGATGGTGATATTTGCGTATGCAGAGGGAGATGTAAATATTATTTGAATTTCTAATGCCAGATTTGAAATTGATTCTTTTCTTGTTGGCAGGAGAAATGACTCTCCCTGTCATATTCAAGGTGAGGTGCTATGTACTTGTTGACAGCCTGAAGTTGAGTAAAGACCATATCTTGATGAAAAGATGAACCCAGTTGTCCAATTCAGGACCAAGTTCATTTTATTGGCAACAGTGGATTCTTGAATAAACTTACATTGCTGGAGTTGGTGATCTTCTATGTATTCTTTAATAATCTGATAGACATTAAGCTACTGCTGCGGGGGTTGCACGTGATTAGGAAAATATCCTTTGCATTTGGCAATTTCAAGATGACTGATCACTCTTTCCAGAGAGTTTCAAAAGATTAATGGGATGAAAGCCTCTTACCTGGGTTAACTGAGGAGTAAGTAGGAGGAGAGGATGCAGGAACAGCTACTGGACACAACTCTTTAAAAAAGCCTGACTTCAAAGGGAAAATGGGAGATCTGTGCATTAATGGACCGTGCAAGGCTGTGATGATGTAAACACACATACATAATCAAAAGGTTTACACATCAGAAATAGGCTTCTTATTTTCCTTTAAACTATTCTTTTAAAATGGAACCGTTCTTATTGGCCCTGTATTGAAATGTAAATTTTCCTTCAATCAATGAAAATGATTGAAGGCTAAACCAGGAGAGCTACTAGTAGACCTGTAGTTTGGTTCTCTTCAAGTTTATATTCTTTCTGTGTTTTTATATATTTTATTTTTTATTTTGTTTAAACTTTGAAGTTCAGGGGTACATGTGCAGGTTCGTTGTATAGATAAACTTGTGTCATGGGGGTTTGCTGTACAGATTACTTTGTCACGCAGGTATTAAGCCCAGTACCCATTAGTTATTTTTCTTGATCCTCTCTTCCCAGCCTCCACCTTCCAATAGGCACCATCTTTCTGTATTTTTCAACATGTGTTTTATGAAGATCTCTAACAGAGTTGAGGAGAAGCTAGAGAAAAGGAAGTCTTCTGATGGCAGTGCTTTCTTCTACTTTATCAGCAGTTTGTCTCTGGCCCCAAATTTTGCATGCCCACTTGGAGGGCGGGAATTTCTGATCATACTCGCTTCAAAACAGTTTGCTAAACCTCAATTGTTATATTAGATTGGTGCAAAAGTAATTGCGATTTTGAAAATAACTTGAGCATGCATCTTGAGGATCTTAACTCCATCTCAAATGCCTCTAGAACATTCTTTCCAATAACCCAGAGTCATCTTCTCGAGAGTCCCTGGTAAATATATTACTCTCATCTAATTACACTTACTGTGAATTTTAGCCCCCCCTTCTAGACAGGCCTTCTAGACATCTGAGCATCTAATTTGGGTTGATATCTGCTGTTTCCTCCCCAAAAATGAGGTTTTGCTTACAATATCCAGCCTTTAGATGATTGGATTTTGATTAATGAACTCCTTTTTAAGCACATATTTCCTCATTCATCTCTCCTATTGCCTTCTCTAGTTTAATATTTTCCAGGATGTTCTAAGATCAAAGGATAAGCTGAGTGAGCATGATACATGTCTAGACAGTAATAAATACAAGATCTACTGATTTCAGTTGTTATGCTTATAGGAGTTACAACCAGACTAGAGATGAATGGCTAACTACATCAACAGCACAAGAGAAAGCTCTACAGCAAACATGAGGAATTATTCAACTGTCAAGACCTGGTATTAAAGGGGGAAAAATCACCTTCAAATTATTCTTACTATAGGAATAAAGAGAAGGAAATAAAACTGAGAACAACAAAAAAGAATGAAAATGAGATTATTTTCTTCTTTTTCTGAAAACTGTTTTGCTGTTTTTGCCCTTTTAAAGAGCTCAAACTAAAGGCTTCCTTACTAAGACCTTTGCCTGACATTGCCATTAAAGAAATGGATTATAACAGAGCAGAAAGCACCAGCCCTGGAGGTTCTGTGAAAATGCTGGTCATAAGGAATAGGAATTGGAAAGCAGAGGCTGTTCGTGCTGAATTTATCTTCTCCAGTGCAAAGGCTTTTTGCCGCCTCTCTCCCTCAAGCCCATGGGTGGAAGCAGTGAAATTCACTGACATAACTGGGCCAGTTGCTTTTTATTTCAAGTATGCTGTGAGGAATACTTGAAAGCAATAATCTGTGCTCAGTAATTGGCTGATAAAGCTCAATATCCTCAGCAATTACAGTCACTGTTCATTCAGGAAATCCTCCATACATCATTTGAAAGCAGGGCAAAATTGTAAATTATTATAATACTAACCCATGCAACGCTAGTAGAACATACCTTTATAGTGTTAGGAGCAAAGATTTAGACACTGAATGGAAATTCTAGTCAGAGAAACCACAGGTCATTGCAGTTTCAAGGGGAACTGAGAAGGAGAAGAGCTGGTTGAGGAGGCGCAGCCACCATGACCCTGAGTCTTCCCGAAGCAAATTAGCACTCAGGAAAAGTCAACCAAGAATGTGATCACAGGGGTCATGATGAGATTGACAAAAAGAACAAACCACCATGCGTAACTACTGTCTGTCATCTGTTGCTATAAAGGAATACCTGAGGCTGGGTAATTTACAAGGAAAAGAGGTTTATTTGCCTCACAGGTCTGCAGGCTGTACAAGAAGTATGGTTTCAGCATCTGCTCCGGTGAAGGGCTCAGGAAGTTTCTGTTTTCCATTTGTGGTGGAATTCAAAGAGGAGCTGGTGTATCATATGATGAGGGAGGAAGACCAGGGAAGCTGGTTTTATTTGTTTTATTTTTTGAGATGGAGTCTTGTTCTGTCACCCAGGCTAGAGTACAGTGGCCCAATCTCGGCTCACTGCAAGCTCTGCCTCCTGGGTTCAAGCCATTCTCCTGCCTCAGCCTCCTGAGTAGCTTGGACTACAGGTGCCCACCACCACGCCTGGCTAATTGTTTGTATTTTTAGTAGAGACAGGGTTTCACTGTGTTAGCCAGGATGGTCTTGATCTCCTGACCACGCGATCCACCTGCCTCGGCCTCCCAAAGTGCTGGGATTACAGGCATGAGCCACCGGGCCCAGCCCAAGGCTGTTTTTAACTATCACTCTCTCCTGGGAATTAATAGAGGGAGAACTCATCCATTATCACAAGATCAGCACAAAACTGTTCATAAGGAACCCACCCCCATGACCAAAACACCTCCCACCAGGCCCCACGTCTAACACTGGGGATCAAATTTCAATATGAAATATGAAGGGGAGAAATATTCTAACTGTATCACCTACCTGAGGTTAAGATAGTAAAAATATATGGTTCTAAACTTGCCTATCAAGCACAGGACTGGAGTGGGAGGGAAGATTGCTAGTGATTGGCCTAAAAACAAATAAACCAACAAACATGAATGAGTAAGTGCCTAAGGAGTAACTGAATATGTGGGCATAAAGCACAGGAATGAAAGGCGTTTTATTTCACATAGAGACACATGAAGCAGAGAATTTAGAGCCGGGTAGTATCTAGTTAAACTCCCAACTTTAAATTTACATGACTTAGACAAGTCTAAGGCATGACAAGCTAAGTGACTTGTCCAGGGTAATACCACCGACAATCAGACCTAAGTTTTCATTTTCACTCTGCCGCCAGAGATACTACCACCAACAGATGGTAGAGCTGAAACGCAAACAGGTCTGATTGTTATTCAGTAAGTTGCTACACATTCAGTTTTATGGCTGCCAGGCTTGACTTATAGATCAGCATTTAGTAGGTTCTTCATCTCCTTTATTTCTAGGGCTTCTGATCAGTTAGCTGGCATCAACAATTCTTACATGTTAAATCATTATAAACACCATTTTGTCCCTGGTATATCCATCTTATCTTTGAATAAGCTCTGTTTCTTCTCTGCTATTCAGAGAGCAATCTTGCTAGCAAAATTACTCTTAGCTTAACTGTCACCATCACAACTGGCCTGCAGAGAACAGGCATCCCAGAAATGCTTGTGTTCCTTTACTAATACGTTTCTCAATTCATTAATGAAGGGAGTGTACTCTGGGCCCTCTAGGAACTGTATGTGTATATGTGAGCAGGGGCGAATTGGCATAATATATCCACTCCTACATTCCTCTCTCCCTAAACCTTTAGACTTCCTCCTCTATATTATGCCAAGAATGATCTGGCATCTCAACCTCATTAAATTTAACCCACTGATAGGTCCAAATTTTAGTCAACCAACTAATCAGTCTGTCACAAACAGCTGCATCTACCAAAACATTAGATCCAGAACCTCTGATAAGTGGTCTGATAAGTCAAACAAATTTGACCAATAAATATTCTATCGTCCTGGTTCTAATTGCCCCTAGGATTCATTTTCATATATATATCTCTCTCTCCTGGATTTATACCAATATTAATAAAATAATGTAAATTAATAAGAGTTTGCAATTCTCTTGCTATATAATCCATTTTTCCCAGATAAGTATTTGAACTTTCTCTGCTGAAGCATTCTGAAATTTGATCCCAAGTATGGGTTTAGCAGGAAAATGGGGTGGACATGTGAGTCGTAAGAAGACTAAGCATCCACCTGCAAAGTGATGGCCCAAAAGAGGTTATTACAGTGTCTTCAAATAAGGGGAAGCTGATGTTTGGGAGACTTACGAGTTCAGCCTGCTCCACTGCCAAGGGAAACCCAAGGGTTGGTTTTGTATTCTCAACTTTTACTCAGTCTACCCAAACATCACCTTCTCAAATCTCAGGGTTGAAGATCATTGTGAAGATCAAATAAGAGGTTTTTTTTTTTTTTTGGTATGTATGTATGTATGTATCTTTCCTATCACAGTAACGTTTTTAAGTGCAGAGATTATATGTAATTCAATTATGGATCACTACCTGGCAGACAGAAAGCACTAAATAATTGTTAATTGAATAATGAGATCAAAGAGGTCTATTTGACTTCTAAGTACTTCAGCAAATATCCACTGCTTATTATTCTGGAAATGTCTTCTTTTATATGGTCTGCTGTAGCTCTCACTAATCTCTCGTTTTCTCAGTGTCTCTTGCACGGTCACTGATCTGTGGTGGGGTGGTAAAGGGACATTTATAGTCTATAAGACTGAAAGAGCTAACTCAGAATAAATTCAGTTCAGGGAGAAAGGGTGTCCCCAACTGGGAAGACATTATTGACTAGTATTTTCTATTTTAGAGTGTTAGGGCACCCTGCTGACTTCAGCTTTGCTCTTTGGCACCGCTTTGATGTTTGTGCCTCAGTGCACTAGGTCTATGACGGCTACAATGGATGTTGGCTGCATTTGAATTCCTTATGGAACTCAGGGGCCTTTTTTATAATCCCTTTAGGCATCTCCATTAATGGTCCATATTACATACTGCGGGAATTTAATTTGGATGAGCATCTCTGTGCCCTCTGTAAAGTGTCTGGGGGGAAAACTTGGGGGCCTCTTGTCCTTGGCGGCCTGGTGGTATCTCACTGACAGGAAGTACTGCAGTCTGTCAAATGAAGAAGAGTTTTAGCCAATGAAGTCCAAGACTGTGTGAAGGAAGGAAATATTTTCTAAAGAGCCAAGGCATGTCTTGCTAGGAAATCACTCAGGACAAATGTGAGGGATGAGTAAAGGGAGAATGAATGCCAAACCCAGACACCATTCCCAACTTCATTTTCCTTGCTTATCTGCTACTATGAAATTGGGGACAAAAATGGGACACTTTTAGGGTCTGATATGTCCCCCAAAATTCATGTGTTGGGAGCTTAATCTTCAATGCAAAATTGTTGAGAGATGGACTCTAATGAGAAATATTTAAGTCATGACCTCATGAATGAATTAACTCCCTTATAAAAGGGCTTGACAAGGAAGTTCATTCATGTTTGTCCTTCTGCCATGTGAGGACAGTGTTCCTCTCTCATGGAGGAGGTAGCTTTCAAAGTGGCATCTTGGAAACAGAGACTGCAACCTCATCAGACAACGGAACCTGCAATGCCTTGGTCTTTGACTTCCTACCCTCCAGAACTGTGAGAAAATAAATTTCTCTTCTTTATATTAGGTTTGTGCAAATGTAATCACAGTTTTTGCCATTAAAAGGCAAAAATCATTTTTGTACCAACCTAAAAAATTACCTAATCTTGAAGAGTCTGTTATAGTAGCACAAACAGACTAAGATGTTCACCTTTCATACCTCCATTGCAGTAGGAAGTGGTCTTGAGATGATTTTCTGGCCAAACAGATGTTAAAGGTCTTATGGAAGTTTCTAGAAAATATTTCTTCCTCAGCAACAGGAGGGAGCTCTGCCTTTTGACCCCCCTGCCAGCCTTCTTCACCAACACCCTTCTCCATTTCCTGCCTTCAATGCTGCCATGATGCTTGCAGCAGCAGCCACCACTGTCAGATCATGAGGTAACAAGTGAAAGGAATAAAGGAAATACCAAAGATGATAGAACAGGAAGATGCGAATAATCTATTATTAACTTTGGGAACAATAGCTCAATTTTAGTAATTATATATCTCTAACTATATGGTGTTTTTATTTCTTTCTAACAAAAAAGAAATTAAATATTGTGTGCTATATGCTCTACTTGCAAGATTTTAGTAAAACATTCAACTTCCTTGGACCTCAGTCTCCTAAATTATAAAATGAAAATAATGCCTTCTGCACAAATATAAATCAAGTAGGATACACAAGTAAAAGGGCTAGATGAATATAAATTAGCCTCACAAGAAAATTAAATGTATTCTGCATGAATATAGCAATTTTGGAACACAAGCTTTCTTTATTAATGAGAGAGTGACATTCACATTTAGAAAGCAGGGACTCAGGAGACACTAATTATTATACCCGTTCCTTCCACAGACTCACTTTGTAACCTTTAGCAAATCATTTAACCCCTCTGACCTCTGATTTCTCACCCATAAAATTTGAGACAGTAATGATTTACCTTCCTGCATAATGGGGTTGTTCTGAAGATTAAAGATGGTGAAATATTCGAAAACTTTTCAAAAATATATTGAGGTATGTAAATGTATATTATAAATACATATTTCATTAGAGACATTTAGGCATGAGACTGGAATGTTCTCACTTATGTCTGATGTGGAGTTCAAATACTGAACCATTAATTAATAGTCATTTGTCCCTGTGGAGGAACTCTTGTTTATTAGGGATTTATATTTATTTCTATATTTTAAAATATCTATTCCCTGGCAAAAAGTAGTATTTCAAATTTTAGAATATTCTTTCAGTTTATTTTTATAATTTATTACATGTGTTATTCATATAATAATTAATCTATTTATTATTTTGTAATTACTTCCCAGTGATAGAGTAGCACAGGCAGGCCTTAGGAAAATTTGAGAGAATGTATGAAGATAGAAAACTAGGAAGATATTTAACAAATAAAACATAGGAGCAATTTGATAAAATAAACGTATTTGTTCTGCAAAAAGGCCCACACACATTATATTTTAATAACTGTATTAACAAACTGCCTTAAGTGTTATTTTATGAGGAAAAGCCATCTCTCTTTTTCTGAGGCTAGAACAAGAACACACACATACACACACTAGAATACAGATAGTCAGATGTAGAATAGAATCTGCCTACCTATCTGTATTTTATAATAGATACAAACTAGAATACATGAACATACATGTATATGAATTCTAAATTTTATAAGTAAGGTTATGCTACTGAAGATTGAGGAGGTGTTATGAAGTATATTAGATGATTTGATTTTCAAATGTATTTGTTTAGGCTTGAGGTGACTTTCTCAAATTTGACTGTTCTGTGGAATGCTATAGTATGTACACTATTTTCACAGTTTGTTTACATTCTAGACTATCTTACATCCATATTTGAGAAGTCTTGCAACCCTTCACAATAATTAATGTTATTTGCAGTGGCTTTCACTGTGGGCTGACAATGTTCCATAAAAGAACTGAAACCTAAACCGCCCCCCTTCTCTCTCTCTCTCTCTCTCTCTTCCTCTCTCTCTCGCTCTCTTCCTCTCTCTCTCTCTTCCTCTCTCATTTTCCCTCAAGCACTGTCCTTTCCAGATCCAGACGTCTTTCCAGATTTAGCTGCCCTTTCTTCTCACAGAGCTGACAGCCCTTACTCTGCCCATAAATGTTATTTTTAAACCTTCTCTTGCTTACTGTTACAAGTTTTGATAAGGTCTTGACCACTAGGACAATTACTGGATGCTGCTGCCTGTCTACATTCTTATCAGACTATTTCTAGTACAGTTTCTACTTTTCTTATTACCTTCCTGTCTGTCTTACACTCAGGAAGCTTTGTCATTGTTAAGAGCAAAAAGTTGTACTAGATTGAAAAATACCTATCCTCTCCAAAATCTAATCAAATTTAATCCTTAGAATGTGATTACCATTGTTATAAGAACTGCCAGAAAATGACTAAAAATTATAAATTCGAATTCAGATGTTCCACTGGATACCATTTAGCTCATGGTCCTAGACCGTTGCCTTCCTATTCCAAAATAACAACAACAAAAGAAAAACAACCCTTAGACATCCATCTGACCCCTTTCTCATGTGGTCTAGGTCATTTGATCAAGACACTATCTGGCCGGGCGCGGTGGCTCACGCCTGTAATCCCAGGACTTTGGGAGGCGGAGGCGGGCGGATCACAAGGTCAGGAGATCGAGACCATCCTGGCTAAC
>NW_012101388.1:3213026-3250453 GCF_000951045.1 Mandrillus leucophaeus | reverse complement strand
CGCCATCTTAATCCCTACCTTATTTAAACTGGGAAATGTTGCTTTGAAACCCCATTCTTGTACATTTTCTAACTTTTCTTAACCTTCTTTATTATACCCACCCACTTCAGTCACAAGATCTCTTACTTGAAAGCAGGCAGGAAAATGTGACGAGCTAGGAGGAGGACTGCGGATTAAACACTCATGTGAACTTTTAGTTTAGCATGTTTCAGAGTCTGTTATTCTCACTGCTGGTGTGGGGGATTATCCTGAACAACTTCTATAAATGCTACAGGGAATTATGCATGTCCAGTCCATCAATGTTAATGGGTGAATAAACCTTACAGTTTGTTAAGTAATGTAACATCTATTAGGGAAGGGTGAATTGGTTAATGTATGTATTAGGCTCTGAATTTACCTGAGTCAAACCCCTTAATGGGCTACTTATTTTATGCTTTGTGCAAATGAATAATTCAGTCTCAGTGTATGCACCCTCAAGCGAAGCAAACTACTTATTAGTGGTATTTGGGAATTGACGTAAAATATTCTGTCCAACCTCAAAAGTGTCTCTGTTGTCATCTTCAAAACAATTCCAAATAGGACTGATAAAATTCTCTTTATTAATAGAACTGAGCAGTATATAACTGGAAAAAAGCCAAATTTAGATGTGCAGTATTAATTTTACAACCGAAAGCAGTTTGTATAAGCAGCAACAATGAGACCACATATTAGTGATTATTGCTGCTAATTTTGTGGTTTATGGGGCTTAGTTTTAATTTTTATATCCTGTCCAATGAAGCACATTAGACATTCATGTAAGTTACTTTGCATGAGACTTATTACAAGGTAGACAAAATTTCCCTGGGAATAAACTACTTGATTCCAAAAAGAAAATTATGACCAAGATTTTTAAACTCTGAGACAAAAATCTTTTTTCATTTCTTCTTCAGTGGCAACAGGAGATAAGTTTCCATCATGCATATGCAACTTAATTTCTCACCTCAGTGCTGTTGTGTACATGGAACTTATTTTACTATGCCTATTTGAGAACAGTGGCTATCTTTCCACATTCAGTTGTAGAAGAATTTAACATGATTGAGACTACTTTCCTTTGAGGAAATTAGTTTTTTGACTAAAATCTGCTAGCATTTTAAATACAAGCTTTCTCAAGAGCTTTGGATATTAACAGCTAAGTTTAAAACCAATTCCTTATAAAGGGAAACTGCGCCAGAGTCGATGTGATTCTCTCTGAGAGTGGAAGAATATCTTAGACAGACATGCAGAAAACAACCGTCATAAAGTGAGATCGCTTTCTTTTCCCTTCTCCTCCTACAACTTATTGGGAAGCAATGAAGAAATCAAGAAATTGAAACAAAGACCCCATATTCTATGAATCCTAGAGATACCTGCAGCCCCAGTTCATAGTACGTGAAGAGAGAAAGTTGATGCTGATGAAACAGTAAATGACTTAGTGAGACGTTAGGAAGATGAAACCTAAATGACTATATGGGGTGATGCTGGTGGGCTGCAAGTCTGTTTAACCTGCAGAATCCTGAAAAGGCTCAGAAATTAGAGGTGCCACACACCATAAAATGCGGGGGGCAGGTAGGGGCTGAAAATAAGGGGTTGGTTTAGATGTTGGTCTAAGTATTTGGTCTCCTGGGAGCCCACCCTCACTGCATTTAGGGAATCTCTTCTGTCATCTCCCCAGCAAATATTCTTTTGAATTACAAGAGTTCCAGAAAGAAAATAGGAGAAATGAAAGATTTTTAATACGTTATACAAGCAAAATTTTTGAGACTGAAGGACATTTATTTCTGATAGAAGGGGCTTTCCAAATGCTAGTAAAATAAGTTTTAAAAGATGCATATCAATATTTATAATCACAAAATTTCAAAATATGTGAAAATCAATGGCCGTCAAAAAACAATAACAGTAAAAGCAAACGTACAAGCAACAAAAAAAGGATTTAAGTAAAATAAAAATACCATAGGGCCAAGTTAGATAAAGACAAACTGGAAAATACTATTTGCAATTAACATCACAAAGAACTTACATCCTTAATAAGTGAAGTGAATAATCTTAGAACTACAAAAGCAAAAGCCCACATCTAATAAAAAACCAAAGTGTCTCAGCAGTTAGGTTACAGAAGAGGAAATATAAATAGCACTTAAAATATGAAAAAAGGTTCAGCCTCATTCATGAGATGCAAATTAAGATTTAAATTATATGTATATGTATTTGTGTATATATATACATACACATGTAAGATTTATAACATACATATATAATTAGATATATATATAGAAAGATGGCAAAAATATAAAACACTGATAATTTGGCAAAGCCATTGGGAAACAGGTCCTCATATCAATTTGATTAGCATATAATTATAATTGGCACAACCATTATATATGGACTATTGTATCAAAGTTACATTTAAAAATACACTGTAACCTATTATTGATTCAGTGGCAATGTATGTTACAGATATACTTGCATACTGGTACAAGATTTGAAACCACAAAAAATGACAAATGAAATACACATAAAAACAATGACAAAGTTAATACATTTAGTGGAATGTTATGTAGCTATAAAAATATGTACTAATAAGCAAGATCTTCAAGATAGATTATTAAGTGAAAAATTAAATTGGTAAGTACCATGTGGAATGTCCTCTTTTTTGTGTTAAAAAAGAGGAGAAAATACATAATTTTACTTGTATTTGCATAAAGAAACTCTAGAAAAATACCAAAAAAGGTATTAAAATTGGCTGTGTTTCTAAGTGGCGAATAAGTGAAAGTTGATTCTCACTTACTGTTTTATAACTGTATTTGCACTCTTTGGCTATTTAAACTATGTACAGGTACTTTGGGGATACAACAAAACAAATTTTAAAATTTACTGCTCTTTTTTTTTCTCAGAGTTTAGCTCTTTCCTAGACTTGTAGGTCTGACCTTTTGGCATCTCTTTGAATGTGTTGATAGGAATATAAACTTGATTTTTAGGAAGAGAAAGGGATTGGTTCTGGGGGAGCAGATGACATGGCATGACATATGTTGGCTGGCATTTCCCTTAGTTGGAATTGAGTTGGATAGAGATGGGTTTGGAGTGATGCAACACCAACTTTTCATAAAGCAAACAGCTCGAGCTTCCACTGCAGATTTTAAGTAGTTTTTCTATTAAGATTATGTCCTCTTCGCCCCAACTCAGCTTGAGAATAACTGAGTCATAGGCAAAAAACAAAAGAATCCTGTTCATGCTCAACTTCAGGAGACTCTGAACCCAAGTATTGCAAATGGGGCATCTTCATTTCAAGACTTGTGCCACATCTTCACTCCAGCTTGGACACCATGATTGCTCTGGCAAATTGATCACAAATGGATGGCTTTGAGATCATGAAGATTTAACACACTTGTGGTGTACAGTGGTGTTTTGAGAGTAGGCACTGTCTACAGTGGGGATGGCAGGGCTTCCTAAGAGGAGATCCTCCTCATGGTGGAGCCAGAGTTTAGAGACAGGGACACAGGAGATGCCGCATGTGACCAGAACAGACTGCTTTGAAATCTCATACAACAACGCTTATGATTACCAGGGATTAAGAAAGAGGTGGATTTCAGGGAGTAGGTTAACTTGTGTAAGCATAAAATGGGAAGGAAAAAAAAACGCTGGAAATTAATGTAATCCTCCTTTTGTCATTTGTATGCTTAGTGATGTTTGGAGACGGGTGTATAAAGATGGAAAATGTGGAAACATAAATGACCAGTGCTAGAGAACTGGTTAGATAAGCTGTCAAATCATGTTTGCAGGAAATCCTTTATTCTGCAGAATAATCTTAACATATTCCTGGGTCATGTATGGCTCCCTAGTTACAACAACAACAAAAGAATAGAAAAATATTCTGATAAAACTTAAGCAAAAAATAAATCTATTGGTGAAATATGGAACAGCTTAGGTAATTTAAGGAAAACTTCAGGGAGAGCAGGAACAGAACCACTGAAGGGGTCTCAAGAGGAGGAGGCAATGGATGTCTTAAGTCTGGCACTGTCAGAATGAATCACTTCCAACCAATTTGCATCCTTATTCATTCCAGGAAGAAGGCTTTTTTGCTTAAATTGCATCCTAAGAAAACTCTCAGCTAGAGTAGGGCAAGAATCTCTAAAGCTGCCCAAGAGGAAGGGTAGATCCCCAAAGGAAAATTGGGGTATTGGTCACAGAGGAAGAGAGAGAGAGAGAGAGAGAGAGAGAGTGTGTGTGAGATAGAGAGGAGACGGGGAGAGAGAGGGAGACTACCTTTCTAGCTGTGTGACCTTGAACAATGACCTTGAGTCACTGTTCTCCAGAGGAACAGAGCCAATAGGATGTCTGTGTGTGTGTGTATATATATATATAGAGAGAGAGAGAAAAATTTATTTTAGGAACTTGGCTCATACAATTATGGAGGCTGCCAAGTCCACAATTTGATGGGTGGACCAGTAGGCTGGAGACATAGGTAGGAGCCAATGATGCAGTTCAAGTCTGAAAGCAATATGCTGGCAGATTTTTTCCCTCCTCCAGGGAGGTTTTATTTTATTTTATTTTATTTTATTATTTTATTTTATTTTATTTTCAAGCCTCAACTGATTGGATGAGGCCCACTCATATTATGGAGCACAGTTTTGCTTTACTTAAAGTCCACCCATTTAAATGTTAATCTCATCTAAAAGCATACTCGGAGAAATAAAGTTTGACCACATATCTGGGAACCTTAGTCCAGCCAAGTTGATCCACAGAACTAACCACTGCAGGTAAATTACTTAACTCCTGTGTCTCCCTTCTTGCACCTTTAAACAGTAATTATGATAGCACCCATCTCCCAGAGCTGTTGAAATTATTAGACACAGAGTACTCACAGCAGTGACTCATCCATGGAAATAGCAATACATGTTCTGTGTTTTCTATTGATATTCTGTAATGAAGATTTAAACCTTTTATAATCAGAAAATAAATGTTTTGGGTCCAGATTGAATCTTTCTGCATGGCCATGGTTACTGAAGTTCTGATGGTCAGACTAGTTTGCAGTGATTTGAGCCTCCTTATCCCTAGCAAACCTAAGGGAAACTTGGGAACAAGCAACACAACATCACAAAGATGGCCATGTCATGGAGGGTTATGTGAATTACGAAAATTTTTTCTCCTTCTGCAATATTTCATCATCCTCCCCTGCTTTGCTCCGTACAGTCATGAGAGGATACCACCTCCTTGACAATAGCAGGGGGAGGATAAGGAGAGGTGAGAGGTGCCATCACTGCAAACTTTGTTCCTAATTCAAATAATTCTGTGTTTGTGAGAATCTTCACTTTTTCATGAGCTGGGGGCATTTTTGAATCATGGCGTTTGCCCAAGACCACTGATCTGGGTACTCACTGCATAAAGGGGTTTGTCCCTGTAGCCAATATGAATAGAATGAACAAAACCTACAATTCTATAAATCCTATATCAAGTAGGGAAATATAAAAGGTTAGATGATTCTTGAGTGGTTTTGCTTAGTAAGAACAAGCAGACTTGGCATGTTACTGCTCAAATGCTGAGAGACAAGGGGAAAAAGTCGTCAACGGAGCAGTTCCCATCTCAGGCCCCAGCTGTGTAACCAGTGACATCAGAATTGACCTCGCAATTCTGACCAGTTATTTATCCTCTCCAAAACTTCCCAAAGTTAGTTTTTAGAATGAGGCCCCTGAGTGTAGGCCTTTCCACTGGTTCCCACTTCCTTACCTCCCTCCCTTTTCTCCAATCCCTTCAATCAGGCACTTACAGCCCCAGACTATGTAAATTGCTCTTCCCAAGGCCAGAAATAGCATCCAACTTTTCAGCAACATTTTATGTGACTGCCACTGCCTCCTATATGGAGCACTCCTTTCCACTCCTGCCCCTACACTCTCCTTGTTTGTTTTCCTTGTGTTCTCACCGGCCACATTTTCTAGCTTTTCTTGATTTACTAGGCCATGGTGGGAAAGCCCTGATTCTATTCATACTCTTCTTCTCTTCTCCCTGCATGCTATTAGCACGAATGTGTAAATTGCTAATTAAAAGACAAGAAAGTTCTGAAGTTGACAATATCCTCTGGTCTCATGGCTTAAATATAAACTCTACATCACTGACTCTCAATTTTTTTTCTCTAATTCTTCCCCTTCTTTCTCAAGCTTAGACATATATGGGTAAGTACCCATGGACATCCCCACTGGGTGGTCTAACACAATTGGCACATCTAAACCGGTCCCAGACCAACCACCACAATTTCTCACTTACGCCACTGCCATAACTCTGCACGGACCTCCTGTTTTTCTTTTGTTCTCCTGATTACACTGTCCACATTGCAGTCCAAATCATCTGCTAGAGCACAAATCTCTCGGCTTCCTCATTTCCATGCCATTCATTGCAATTAATACAGACTCCAAACTCCTTTTCATGATCTCGGTGGCCTGGTCCAGATTTCCTTTCTAACTCTATCTCCATCTACCTTCCCTTACCACACTCCAGCTACACTGATCTTTTGATCCACAAATGCACCAAGCTCATTCTTTCTCTTTCTTTTCCAAGGCTCTCAGTCTTTGAAGTTATTCTTTCCTTTAGAAAGCTTTTTCATCTGACAGTTGCTTGCCTGTCAGACATGCTATCCCAGGACGATCTATCAAAGCAGTACAAGTAGACCTTTGTGACACTATTCTTCAAAACATTCACCGCTGCTAGAAGTAAGTTATATAGTGTATTTAGTATGTATAGGATTAATAGGAATAATAAGCTCCTTTCTCCACCAATTAAATCCAAGCTCTACTAGAGCTACCATTACAAAAGACCACAAACTGGGTGGCTTAAAACAGCAGAAATTTATTCTTTCATAGTTCTGGAGGCTTGAAGTCAGAAATCCGGCTGTCAGCAAACCATGCTCCCTCAGAAGGTTCCAAGAAACGCTTTCTTGCCTCTTTCTAGCATCTGGGGATCCTTGGCACCCTGTGGCCAGCAGCTTCACCACCCCAGTCTCTGCTTCTGTCTTCCCACGGCCTTCCCTGTCTGTTGGTCTCCAAATCTCTTGCTCCTTATAGTAACATCAGTGAATGGATTTGGGACTCTCCTCAACCCAGCATGACTTCATCTTAACTTCATCAAGGGTTTAGGAATTGAACATATCTCTTGGGGGCACGTAATTCAACCTAGGCACTGCTGTATACTATGTCAGGTGCCTAGAACATAACAATTACTCAATAAGTATTACTGACTATCTGCCTGAAACGCTCTTTCCCTCTCTGTCCACTTCTATCAGTGCAGGTATGGACTGTGCAGTTGTGCAGCGTGAGGATCATTTGCCCCAAGAATATTCACTGACAGCACTTGTGGCGGCAGCGTTTACCCCAACATAACTTTGCCAGAAATATCTCGCTGTTACTATCATTTTCTCATTGCTCGAGTGTATCAACTTCGTAAACAAAAGACATCATTCTACTTACAGGATTCTGTTTTTGGTAGTATTTTCATTTACAAAATATAGTAATTCTCAATTGCTGAAAATGTCGTATTCTGGAAAACATAGCATTCCTACACATGATGTTAACATCGTTCTGGAAGAGTTGTTGGCCGAAGATTCACTTGATGAATCCAGTTTTTTCCAGAATAGATGATTCTGATGATTCAGACGATTCTGATGTTAGTTCTGTTTAGAAATAGCTCTAAGAACAGTTTTTATCTCTTATTTTCATACTGAAAATCCATCAGATTTGCTTTAACCTCAAAGAGTTTGAGTTGTTTATGTAAAAAATAAGTGTTGGCATCGAGCTGTACTTTTTATTTTTCCTAAATAGTAAAAAGGGTTAATGATGAAGGGTTGAGATGTTCCACATTCTTAATCTATATAATCTATATTATGCAGTGTGGCTGAAACACCGTACACTGTTTCTACTTACTCCATTACCCTTACTTTTGTTCATGGGCCCTTCTCTCTGGCGTATTTTTTATTACATTAATTTTTTATTTTTTAGAGACAGGGGTCCTACTGTGTTGCCCAAACTGGCCTTGATCTTCTGGCCTCCAGCGATCTTCCCACCTCAGCCCCTCGAGTCACTGGGACTGCAGGTACACACCACTACAACTGCTCTTTCTGAATTATTCTTCCTGCTACTCTATATTTTTCTACCTTCTAGGCCCCCAAATCAAGGGGTCGTCTGCTTAGGTCTCAGTAATACACGCTAGGTTTCTGATTCAAACAACAGCTGAATATAGTTAATGAAGCCGCCTCTGTTATTGCCCCAACTATTGCCTCCTCATTTTCTGTGCCACGATTCTTCCTCTGGTGTTTTACACAAACTCTGTTCTACATGTGGATTCTGCTTTCTTTGTGTTCTTCTTCTTGGTTTCTTCTCTCAGCCACCTTTGTACTATCTGGCCTCCGGCTGCCACTTATTTTGCTGATGCAGACACATAGACCTCTTTTATCATCTACCCTCTCAGGAATTTACAGTGTACGCCTGGATGTTCCATCAACCCATTAACTTCCACTGCAGCATTTAAAACATATTTTATTACAGAGTTAGGAAAAAATGTGGACAAAATATTACAGTGCTGGCTTCTACATGTGATTGTGTATGATTATAACTTTTTTTTTTCTTGCAAATCTTTTAAAATATTTTTTTCCTTAAAGGAATTTTTTATAGCAATCATGGGTCTCACTGTTGGGGGTGTCTGGGTAATGTCTCATTCCTTTGATCCAGTAGTTACGCAAATGGCAGTAACTCATTGAGAAATAACTCTTCCCCATTTAACAGAAAATGAAAGTGGTATTTGAAACATTAGATAATTTCACACACCTAGAAGGTAGCTGAACCAGGATTAGAACCGGTTCTTGTCAATCCTAAAAGTTCATTTATTTTCACTGACTATATTCTCTCTGTTTAGACATGTTTTAAGAAAGTGTAGTTTTACATTAGCTGTGTATTTATACATAAATATATATATACTGTGCTTAGTAAATATTTAATAGATAGATGTGGTTGAACTCATTCTTACTGATATAAAGAGGTCATGAGTTGTGAGAAATCACCAGATCTTCTTTTCTGTTCAATACCTCATTCATGTTTTCTCCCACAGGAGTTCAAACCTTGTCTCCTATTTATGAACTTCCAGCCTGAGCCAAACTAGAATCTCCATTGCTCCCTGTGGGTTTCTCCCACATTGCACCTGTGCTACCCTTTTCTCCTTACTAAATACTCTTGTTCCAAGATGCATCCAGTTCCTAATTTCTGTGGTACCCCAACTAGAATTTGACCTTCGAGGCTCTGCTCTCTTAATGGCTCCCACTCTAACTGACACCTCTCATCTCTGAAATTCTGCCATATTTTCTGTGTGTAGTGCCTCTCAGGGACTTGAAAAGTGGCCTCTTATTTTGTCATTCATTGTCTATGTATAGAAATAGCTCATCCTTAATAACTGAAAATATCATTTACTTCTTGGTTTCCCTGGATCCTAACACTTAAAAGACACTAATTAAGAGTCTAAGGCATTGGACAATGCAGGGAAGTTTTACATATAGCACACTGTAGCAGGGCAGTAGGTCAGTAATGCTGTTATTGTTTTTTTTTCTTTTTTCTTTTTTCCTTTCAGCCTGGACAGACTATGACGTATATTATACTTCTTGGTATCTCCAGTGTCCCAGCATGCTGCCTGGAAAATAGCAAGGAGTCAATGATACCAATTAAATTTAACTCAATTAAGGACACTTTTCTTGGAGAAGGTGAATTTCCAGAGTTGTTTAAATAATACAAAAGAACACTTGATAAGTTCTTAGAAAAGAAATGACATTCAAAACGTATTGCTTTTTTCTAGCATATTTTTAAAAGGAAATAAAAAGGGGGAAAAAGGTAGAAGCAAGTGCCTGGATGAAAACCAAGTAACATAAATTTTAAATTGCCACATAGAGAATTACAGAAACTTTTCATTTCTGTAATAATTTAGTCACATCATTTTGATTTTGCCTTTAGAACAATCTTGCTGGATTCCTCAATTTATGTTTTCATCTTAAGGATTTTCAAACAGAAATATTGTATCCTTTGAGCTAAGAGATAGAAAATGCAAGCATATATCTCAAAGAAAATGCATTATTTTATTCACATAAGTAGAAATCACTGTTCTTTAGATAGCATCTGTCTTATAAGAATGCAGGAAAAAATCACACTAAAGGTTTCCAGTTTTATACCTATTTTTTCTTTTTTTACCAAAAACAGCCTTATAATTGCTCTGCTAGGATTTATGTAGTAAATAGAGAAAAGCAATTATTTTCAAAGGGTATTTGTTTTCATAGAAGTCATCAAGAAACAAACATTAGTACAGGCATACTTTTACCGAGATTGAAAATATAGGTAGTTTATAATTGCTCAAATGCAGTTTAAGGAAGTTTTGAACAGAAATCGTAAGGAAAATAAGATCAGGCAAAAGCATTAACATGTAGAAAGTTTGTAAATATACAACACACACACATGTATGTGTGTGTATATATGTGTGTGTGTGTGTGTATGCACACTACAAGTTATACTAGCATCATAGAACATTGGAAGGAATTGAAGAGGACCCTAGAAATGAGGACCAGGCTCATATATAGAAAGGATTTGCTCAAGATCAAAAGCAGTCCAAGAAGCGCTGGGGGTGACATCAAAGAGAAAGGAATTCAGAACATTTCTAATTAGTATTCAAAAATACAAGTGTATGTTTTTGTAATGCCTGATAATGATAAGAGCTAAGAGATGATAATTTACTCTTTTTCTTCATTTTATCGATTTTTCCCTTTCCTTTGTGAAATAAGCAGACAAAGCCAAATTATGTGTCCTGTGATGTAAACTTCTTAGGTTAAGAGTTGCGTACCATCTCTTTCTACACTTGCACTGCCTAAACTAAGGGCTCAAAGCATAACCATAGCAGTTGTATCTAGCAGTCATCGACTGCTTACCATGCTAGTTATTAGGTACATATACTAACAAACAGGAGTTGAATTATATCCCCTAAAAAGATCTATTAGAGTTTTAACCCCTGGACTTCAGGATGCAATCTTATTTGAAAACATGGTTGTTGTGAATGTAATCACTTAAGACGGGGTCATATTGGAATAAGGCATGCCCTTAATTCAAAATGATTAGTGTCTTTATAAGACAGAGACTCAGAGTGAATGACTAAGAGAAGACACAGACACAGGGAAAAAGACCAAGGGAAGATGGAGGCAGATACTGGAGTGATGCGTCCCTAAGCCAAGGCATGCCTGGGACCACTGAAGCTGGAAGAGGCAGGGAATGACCTTCCCCTGGAGGGCTTGGAGGGAGCATGGCCTTGCCAAACACTTGATTTTGATTTCTACTCTCAGAACTGTGAGAGAATACATTTGTGTTGTTCTAAGCCACTCCGTCTGTGGCACCTTTTTACAGCGGCTCTAGGAGACTTAGGACACCCAGTTAATCCTCATTATAGCCCATGCGATTATGGTCCTGTTCCTTTCCCATATAACAGGTAAGGAGGCCAAGTGGCAGCAGTGCAAAGCAACATGCCCAGGGTTACAGTGGCAGGACCAAGAACCCATCACAGGGAGCTTGGTTCCAGAATCCATGCTCGTAATGCCATGCTGTGTAGGATACTGCAAAACATTGGCTGGTTAAGTGAATTAGTACCTTGATATATAATATTGCTCTACAGTTCATGGGCATATGCAAAATCACTTCTCAATGTATTGTTTTAAATTGGATTTTAAAAACAATGGAAACAGAATCAAAATCTTGCAACAAAGTCTATGGTTGCTGCCCCCGCCCATTTCTACCAATTACTCACTAGTCAGACAGTTAGCTTTCATTCAATTACTAATAGGGTGCCTTATGTCTAATTATTTTTTTAAACCTTTATGGGTAGAAACTAAGAAAATGGCTATTTTAGAGCTCTGAGCAGCTGTTCGTCTCTGAGAAAGACCATTTCTTTTTTTCTTGAAAAACCACTGCAAATGTCTAACAAGTCAAAATGAGATACCTAAGACAACCTTTGGCAACTGAGTGGCTACATTTCCTTTTTGAAAGAAAAGTAACATGCGGGTAGGCTTCAGTAGAGTTCTCTATCTTTGGTTGAAGTGTCTGTTCATGAGTATCCTAGTTTGGGAAACTGTGTCAGCCACTTTGCTAGGTGTGCTTAACTCTGATCACACTCTCCAGATAAGAAATTTGCCAGTAATTCCAAAATCATAGGACATTTGCCATCTAATCACTCCCTTTAGACCCAACGAAATGGTCTGCATTGCAGGAGAACCAGTTTCTGGGTTGCAATTCTCCAGTCAGGGCAGAAGGGAGGAACGCAGCACTAAATGAGCCCTACTGATAAAGTGGCTCCCTGTCATTGCCCGGTTAAGTGGAGAGATACTCTGATGAGCTGGCCTGGTGTTACACGAGCAGCTGGGGAGCATGACCAGAAACAACTTCCAGTATCCTTTTCAAACATCAAATGACTGACTATTCCAGTAGCACTCTGTCCCTATTGCTCATATTTAAACATTTCAAAACCTAACTACTATTGAGGCCATAGGAGTCTTAAGCCTTCAAATGAATAATTCTTCCCAGTCCAGAGAAAAGGCCTCTTAGGGAAAGGTTGAAAGAGAAAGTTAAGCTCTACTTTATAAAGGTCAGGCCACTTAAAGCTTTGTCAGGTGCAGACAGATCCTGCACTTGCCGTTCAGAAAGCCTTGCAGGTGTGATGACTTTAGTGCAGACTGAGGCTGAGAGGCTCATGAGTTTTATACAAGGGGAAACTCCTTTGCTGCTTCCTTCATGCATGAAGAGTGCTGACAATGGCTTGTGTGCACATAGAAACAATGAGGTCAACAATCAGCTTATTAATTAGACTATAACCCAATCTAAAGATCAAAACTCTTCTTCAGATATCATATGCCAATGCAATTATTCCACACAGAATGGCAGCATCATTGTGGAATTTTAATGGCTAGCTAGAGATCTTGGGCAACTCTATTGGTTTTATTGGAACTTATTTTTCTCATTAATATAAAATGAGGTGAAATTTTTAAATTTCTGGGATCTTTGTTTTTTTTTTTTTTTGTGAAACTGTGACACACATTGAAAACCCACACAGAAAGAGGAAGGAGCCCTTCCTTGGAACCAAGAGTTTCATCCTTAAATCTCAGCTTCCTGGTTAACTCAATAACATTGCACAGGTTATTGAAACTCCAATCCCCAATTTCATCATCTGTAAAAGAAAGATATTTATACTGACCTTCAGACCTATTGTAGCAATAAACAAAGATAATATGTATAAAGCAATTCACTGATACCTGTTGATAACTTTTACCACATTTCCTTTCTCTGTCTACTCATTCTTTCTAAACCCAGGGAGATGGTCCACACCGAGGAATAACCAGTTTCTGAGTTGCACTCCTCAGGTTCCGGCAGAAAGTTTTCTATTTTTGAAAGTGCAGTTTTGATTAACTTCTAACATTATGCCTGACTGACTGCTGGTTTCCACAAACAAGTGGCTGTTTAAAGAATGTGGGAGTAAAGGAATGAAGGAACAAATGCTAGCTATGCAAATGTTCTTCCAGCATCTGGCTCTGTCTGTACCTGGCCATTATGAAAAGCCTTCTAAAAGCTGCCATACTCTAGTAAGATGGATATGACCTAATTATTTGATTAAAGCATCTTTTTAAAAATAAATCTATTCTTTTTTTTTTGAGACAGGGTCTTAGCTCTGTTGCCCAGGCTGTAGTGCAGTGGTATGAACATGATTCACTGCAGCCTTGACCTCCTGGTCTCAAATGATCCTCCCACCTCAGCCTCCTGAGTAGCTGGGAATACAGGCACATGCCACCATACCTGACTAATTTTTTTTATTATTTTTTGTAGAAACATGTTGCCCAGGTTGGCCTGGAGCTCCTGGGCTCAAGTAATTCTCCCATCTTGGCCTCCCCAATATCCTGGGATTACAGGTATGAGCCACCATCCCCTGCCAAAAATAAAGTTATTTTTTTTTTAAAAAAATAACTCTAAACATGGAGCAGTTTACCTTCAGCAATTACACTAACACTTTATTGAATGTACCTCTCATACGAAGTTTAGGAAATAAAAATCATTACCCCATTGTAAACTTAAGAAAAGAGAGTCTTAGAATAATTGAAATTTTCTCCAAGGTAGCTTAGGTAGAAATTAGCAAAATCATGACTTATACCTTGGAGCATCTGATTCCAAAGCTACTAATATTAATCAATATATTATATGGCCTAAAGTTTAATTGGATGGTGCTCACACACTAGTTAGAGAATGAAGCCACATGCACACATAACTATAGATAAAAAGAAAAACTAAGGTCTGTGAGACTGCAGAGGAGAGGTGATCCCTACTCGGTAGACTGCCCAGTGATCTTTGCATGTTTGCTGGTCTTTAAACTTCCTTTGAGAAAATGGCAAATTTTTGACAGGGAAAATTTAAGATTTTAGGGAAATGAAGTTCAAATTATGGCATGAAGAATAATACGTGTTTATTATCCAGTCATTGGTTTTAGTTGGATGATAGCATATAATGTTGGGGGTAACTGGTGAGTAGGCTGGAAAGAAAAATTGTGTCATCTTTTTGATTTTATTTGGAATACAGTGGAATGCCATGTATATTTCATCCAGTGAATGACATGCTCAGAGCTGGTTTAAGAGGACTGATCTGGTTGAGGTGTGAAGGGTAGAAGGGAGAGAGGAAATGTGAATGGTAAGAAGCTAAGTTAAGAAGCAGTTGAAATAATTCTGATGAAAAGAAAATAAATATTTGTTAAGTACCTGTTAGGGAATAGCACTACACTAGACATTTTAGTCAAATCACATTTCTAGTCCTAGTAATAATCTAATGACAACATACTGACTCAGTTGTACAGATGAGGAGACTCGGCCTTAGAGACTGAATGGTCACATGATCAGGACGAACAAAGACAAGGCTGGAATCTCAGGCTCTCTGACTCTAAAGACCCCTGGGTTAAGGAAGACTTGATTGTCAGTGGCCTGATGCTGCAGCCAACTCATAGGAAGAACCAGGTGTGAGTGGAGCATTAGGGACTTCTGGAGCATTAAGGACCAATGCCTGGGGACTACTTTCTACATGTCAGAGTCATTTTTTTTTTTTTTTTTGCATTGAAGACATACTTTCTTAAATAGCCAGTAATCATAGCTACCAGCAACACCAAAATTTTTCACATCTAACTTTGTCATCCATTAGAGAAATTTAACAGATAACGTCTTTCAAAAAACCTTTTTTTTTTTTTTTTTTAAACACTCTGTCTCACTAAAATGGTTCTGGTATTAGGGAAGAGAAAATCTGGTGTAGATAGAATGATAATTACATAACCTAGATGCAGCTTTCATCTCTAGACCAATGAACTCCAAGAGAGTATGCTATGATATGAGTTGAATACTTTGGTCACACCTAGTTAATAAGGAGTCATCTTCAAATATGTAGATGGAAAGAAGGCTAGTTTCTACCAAAAGAGGGGGTGCATGGGGCAAACCATTCTATTGGTAGTCACTACATATATTGTCCTGTCATTAAAAAACCCTTTGGGACAGAGCTTCCAGACTTGAATCACAGGATTATCCATAAAAATGGAATGGAAAAGGCAGATAGAGTGGTCAATAGAGTCTGAATCACAGATCTGACCATAAACATTTCTTAACGGTCTGGCTTAATAAAAGGGCTTGCCAGTATAAGCCATGCTGATATTAATTAAAATAGATTTCTCCACTGCAGTGAAATTCTTATTTTAGTCTTGCTATTTCACAACATTATCTTATATAAGCAACAGATGAAAAACCAGTTAATTTTTTAATACAATGAGACTTTTGACAGTCCTTACATCATCATCTCATAATAAAATGATGACACACATTCCTTTTTTTTTTTTTTAATCATAGATAGGGATTACTTCAGATGCTTTGTCAAAAGGCAACATACTTTTCCCTTTTGTTCCTCAGTATATGTTATTTGGGGATAAGTTTACAAAAGATGATGCAATAAAAATACCAAAACCTATTTATCAGGATAAAATGTGTTACCTAGGCAACCTAAGAATATTTTCAAGATCAATTTTGCGAAAAGTTAGAAAGTTTATTTTTCAGACCACTTAAAGACCTTTCCATCATGTCTAGTGGATTCTTTAATAATTATCTAACATATTTACAGAATTGTACACGTATTGTATTTTCACACACATCATCCCTTTTGAGATTCATAGCAACTTTGCAAGGTAGCTGGGGAGAGCATTATTACTCTCATCTTGCAGATGATGAAATTGAGGCTCAGATAAACTGATTTTCCACCTTTCACAGTGTATCAATCATGATTCTTGGTGCAAAAATCATAACTCATTTCATTATTAGGAAGGAAATAAATGTAAGGACATTTTAGAGTTCATGGACTACCTGGGGTGGCTGAAGATTTAAGCTTTATAACTAGGTAGCCAGAACATTTTCCAAATTACATTGAAGAATCACTCAGAGAAGATGACTCATGTCTCATGCCTGTGACACTGGGCAGGAGCGATGCTCCTGGAGGCCTGATCCGTGCTGTCTTGGGAAGCTGAAGGTTTTCAACCTCAGCCCCACCGAAGCAATGCATCGCCTGCTTCAGCCAGTAAATTACCTTGCAATCAATATTCTACGAGTATATGTGAGTGGTAGCAGCCAGATCTCCATTCTCCTACGGTGACCAACCATCTTGGTTTGTCCAGGACTGTACTGATTTTAGGACTGAAAGTCCTAAATTGCAGGAAGTTACTCAATCCTTGGCAGACTGGGATGGTGGTCATCCTACAGCACCATAGCTGCAAGAGGACAAGAAGGCAAATTTCTACTACTTGTACAGTAGATAATTCCTTAAAATATACCAGTACTCTCAACCTTACCAGGCTAACAAAATACAGTAGCAAATGCCACTACCCAGAAGTGATGAGTGAGCAACTTCTTCCTAAATTGCTATCTAATAGGAGCTTAAAGTATCAGAAAAGAATTAAAATATATTCAGTGGACATCTTTATTTTTTAATCTTCCAGTCAATATCGATGCCGTCGACCTGATCTCAGTGACTGATTGGTCCACAGGTGGTCATGATACATCAGGATTACAGTTAATCTGGCTTCAACAGGACAGTTTATGTACACATACAGTGGGTTACTCCTGTGTCTCTTACCGTGCCTCCAACAAGGAGGAAAAGAGATGCTTCTTAGCGGGAACTGAATGAGTTCAACATATGGAGTGGAACAGAATCAAAAGCAGAGAGAGCGAGAGATGAAGGGAGCAACAGAGAGAGAAGACAGTAAGAGGGAATTGCTAATGCCCTGTAAGTTTCTGAGAAGACCTTCTTAGCATATCATACTAAATTCCTTAATAAAGTACCCTTTTATTTAAAGTGGACTGACTTTCTAGCTCTTAGAATCAATAGAACATGTACTTGCAGGATTTTTATTTGTGCAAGGTTTGATGCTTGCACCCTGGAAAGGCCAGTTGCAGATGCATGCTGCCTGAGTATGGAGCTCTGGGAAAACAATTAAAATTACCATAGTTAGGGATAAAAGGCAGACTCCTAGCACACGAAATTATTATCCTTTTTAAAATATGCATGTATACGGTTTATTACATCTAGATTTAATTTATTCCCAATTAAGTCATCTTATCACCAGGTTGTTATATATTCCATTTTCTAAATACCTGTATTTACTTGTTTATATCTCATATAAAAATATCAAGTCCTATTCATAATTCTTTGCATCATTTTCTTCAGCCCACATTCCATTAATATTTTCTGTACAGGAATAACTTTTATGATTAAGATTTGATTCTTACTTTGGATCCTTAATGCCAGTGGTTTAATTAATGTCTCTCTTTTGCTATTCAAATTTCCAAGCCTCTATCTTTTATTAGGACTCTTTTATTAGGACTTGCATTTCAGATTTTTTTTCCATGTGCTTTTTCTGGACTGATATAAATGTTTAGTTTTTAAACACTGGAAAGCAAAAACAAGAAAAGATTATAAATTTTGTCAACAAATACCTGTAATGTCTATTTTCTTTAATCACTTTAAAAGCCTTATAGCAAGTTTTCCATGTATATAAGTTGCAGGGTACACAATACACCAGTAGTCTTCAAGCACCAATTTTGTGAGGAATAAACCATGCCACTCAAGGCTCTGTTCCAGGGAGAGATGCTTACCATGCTTAAGGCTCTGTTCCAGGGAAAAATGCTTACCATCCTGTGAAACCACACATTTCCAGGGAAGAGGGTGAGCAACAGCAGGAATCATGATGCACTGGAGTTCTCCTGGTGGATCAATCCAGGCCTGCAGGGCATCCCTTGCCCAACCTAGGTCTCAAGCCCCCAGAAGGCGGCTACATGCTTGCCTTGATGCATGCTGCTGATTACCAGACAGAGGAGGAGTAGATTAGTGACAAGGAACTAAAGACCTGCTTGCTTTCCCTGGAACCTGAAGAAACCACTTTCTCAGCTTGTCTACTATTTCCAGCACTTAAAGATGAAGTCGAATGTAAACATACAGCTGTCATCATTGTAAAGTCCTTAGGGTGTGTTAAAATTCCCAGGATTAGCAGTACTTTTCCTTCTTAGACAGAATCTCATGTAAAAATATGAATGCAGATTTGACGCTTATGTAGAGGATATCAGTGCTCTATCAATAATACTTTCTATATTTTTTGTGTGTTTAATTTGTACGTCCTGTAAGGTCTTTCTTAAATCTAAAAACTGACTGAAACCTCATCCTGTTGCATCTGTTATCAAGTGAAAATCAAACCTGTCTGCCTTTTCTTTTTTCCTATCACCACCAAACTGCTTTAAAGAGAAATCTGCATCTGCTGTTTCCATTCCTGCTTATTACCTTGAAACCCATACAGCTATCTGGGAATTTCTTTTTCTCTCAAAGCAGAAAAATAAAGCAATAATATTAAACTTACCAAATATAATGGATCACTAGTTCTCACCCTTTTGCAACTTCCCTTCTACATTGCACATTAGTGAGTACCCTGTCACAGAAACTCTCCTTGTTTTGCCTTGATGACATTCTATCTTCCTGATTAAAAAAATAATAATAACTCAGTACATTATCGTCCTTCTTTCAACCTTTAAATATAATTCCCTACATAACTTTTTTTTTCTTTGTTTTCATTATTTTCTTTAATGTCTACATTATTTTGGTTATCATATGCCTCCATTATTGCAAATCTGTGAACAAATCCTAAAATATTTATCTGCAGGCCTAGCCACCCACCAAATTCCAGTTTCACTTCCCCAAACAAATACTCAGGGGAACCTGTACATACAAGGCTTGGTGCCAAAAAATGAATTGATTTCTCCACTCCCAAATCACTCCTACTTAGTTTCCTCCATATCTGCCTACGTTACCATCCCACCCCAGTTTTCCAGGTACCTGGTCATGAAACTTCAACATTTTCCCCCTTTATTCCACATATGGAATCAGTTGCCAGGTTAACTCCTTCAGGCTGCCATATACGTTCCTCTTATTCTACCCTTTTTTCAATGCTTTCATTTTTTGATTTGCCTCCTGGATTTCTGCCACCAGCCTCCCATTCAGTGATTTTCAAGTGTGAGCTTCAGCAGAAGGTGAGGCGGGGGAGTGGGGTGGGCGAAGCATGTCCCATTAGGAAGTCCTATCAAGATATTGGCAGGGAATGGAGGTATTTGTAATGTGCAGACAAGGTGCTTTATGAGGCTTGGCCGTGAAGATGACTCATGTGTTGTTTTCCTACAGAATCTAGGGATACACACAACCCAGGGAGATGATCCACATGGAGGAAGAAAATTTTAGATTTTGTTTTCCCTTTATACTTATCCTATTTTCAGAAACAAAAGAGAAAAAGAATATCAGCTTTATTAATATCTAATGTAGGTCTTGGCACCGGCCCTCTGCCCTACTCCTATGTTCCCAGACAATGGATAGGAAGTGGGGAGCTCCTCAAACCCGGGGATGGACAGCAGCACCATCGCTTGCTCCCGTGTTAGCCACGTAGTGTGTTATGTTTCAGGTAAGGGAAACACTGATAAATGAATTTACAGGTTATTTCTCAAGCTTTAACAAAAAAATAAAAAAATAAAATGTTAACGTATTCTAGTAAAATTAGAAGACAATATAAATAATTAAGCACAAGGAAACAAGTGGCAGAACTGATACTTCTAGTATAAGTTTTTTGTCACTCACGTTGCAACAGGACATAATGACAATTTAACCAGATCTGACAAGGAATAGACCTCAAACAATCTAAATGAACAAGAAGACTATTTGAAATATGGCTATATTTCCATTTTCAGTGAAGACGAAATTTGCCCCAAGTGTATATTGTGCCTTGAGGTACCAGCTAAAGATAGCATGTAGCTGTCATAATTAGTAAAACATATAAAAACTAAGTCTAAATTACAGGATTAATTATGTGTGTGTGTTTGCACACTGAAAGCAGAAAAGTTTATTGTACCATCAAAAACGTGATAAATACATGTTTGAAATACTGTTCATTTTAATTTCATCTTTAAATTCTATGCTTAAATAGTGTAGTATAAGTTAAATAAATATATTGAAGGCATACTTTAAAGTTTCTACTGAAAGTATGCATGATAAAAATAAAAAAGTCTGGAGACAAGGATCCTTCACCAGCAGAGGCAGGAAAACTTCCCCAGGTAAGCAAATTCATTGCTTAGATTAGTACACATAATTAAAACATATACTGTGTTACATTTAAAATAAAATAATTATTAAATATCTTGAATTTTTGATCAAAATAAACAATGTATTTCAAAAATCTTAATGTAATAAAAGGAAAATAGGAAATGTTTATCCTCGTCAAACTGAGGCATGGGCCATACAATTCTCTGGGAAACATTTAAGGAACAGTATTCTCAATGGTTTTTCAGTCTATGGACTTTCTCCTTTATTCACCTTTCTGTATATTTGTGTGTACTTGTTTATATGCAATTCCAAACATTTATTAGCAACTAGGAGTTTTAGCATCAGAAAAAATGCAATGCAGAAGAAAGAAGTGGTGTAAAACTGCTGGAATTGTAAGTTTGAATTGAAAATATCAGTATGAACTTATATTTTCTGTTTTAAAAATGTTTGTATTTGTGAACTCTGGCCACTGAACAAGCCTAAAAACAATGACAGGTCCAGGAGCAACAGTCAGTTCTACCATCTAGAATGTGGTCTCTCGACTCCCTAGAAAAGTTAGTGACTTCAAGTCTCAGACAGGAAATGTACCAGATGAGCCTAGCATATTTTATTGTATCCACAGATAAGAATGTTGTCACAGACAAAATCAGAAGGACTCCAAAGAGAATGGATTGAAACACAGTAAAAACTGTTATAATCATATACTCAAATGATACACATGATACTTCCGAAAATCTCTTTGGTGATCTTTGGAAGGTCCTAGAAAACCAATTCCTTATTCTGAAAACTTGTAAATAAAGGGAAAAAATCAAGCAATAATTCAATCTTCCTGTCTGTACTGTATCTCAGAATAATAAAAAATTTTTCTGAAAAAGTTATTTTTTTAAAGATAGAAAGGTTGGCTATTAGAATATTAATGGAAAAATCAGGCTAAGCAGTGATTAACAAAGTAAAAAGTCAGCGGGGATTTTCATAATACATAAATCAAGCTGACAATTCCTAAAGCAACTGATTAATCTTAACGAAAGACAGCCATGTGTTTGGTTATGTATGTACCTCTTGATGTGATTCAAGGAAGTATACAATACTACTTATGGAATATTCTTTCTAAAACAAACAAGCACACCTGAAATGACATGACAGCAATGCGATCAGCAAAATTTAAAGTGAGAAACTTGAGAGCACAAACATCCTGCTTTTCTCAGCAGGCAAATTTCAAGGAAAGAGAAGAAAGGGAAAGAGAAAAAAAAAAGGTAGCAGAGAAACTGTAGATTTAAAATTTAAGAGGCATCTCAACCAAATGCATCCTGTCTCAAAACTCTAAGCCAAAAAAAAAGAAAGTGGAATTATGAACATTGATTGGATATTTGATAATATCAGAAAATCATTGTGTGTGTGTGTTATGACAATGTGGACATTTTAAGTCTTTACCCTTTAGAGATATATACTGAAACATTTGTGGAATAAAATTAAAAGGTATCTGAGATTTGCCTCCAAATAATTTGGTTCTGGAGATAGTGTGATTTTAGAAGCAAGATTTAACACTTGTTGATTATTGTTGAAATTTGTTGACGGCTCTATGAGAGTTTATCGTATTATTCCCTCTACTTTTAATATGTTTACTTTTTTGTAATTAAAACTTACACAAACAGGTAAAAATGTTAATTTAATGATCATATATGTATCTGTGTGTATATATATAAAAATCTAGTTTAACATATAAATTTTACAAATATAAGTGAAGATCGTAAGACATGCAATTCCAGCTTAATTAAATGACAAGGTTTTATGTAGGTATGGTTTTGCTTTATCAGTTCTCAGTTCTGTTTGTTATTTTCTTCCTTTGCTGTTAGATTTTCTTTACTGCTCTGCCCTTACGCTGGAAGATTAGCCCCTAGATTTCCAAGCATTCTCTGCATAGATGTGTGTAGAAGGTGTCTTAGATCTAACTTGTTATCTTTCAAGGATTGCAATGCTTCATCTGGGCCCTTGCACAGCTGTGGTGGATCAGACGTCCTTGGTAGTAGGTGCTGATTCAGTCTCATCAATTTTTGGCCTCTGTAGATTTCCCTGACTTTTCTGCAAGCTGAGTACTTGAGAGAAAGTTTGTTATATTTTATTCAACATGGTGAGGTATGTTGCAGTAGAAAAGTTTGTCGATTAATAGGCAATATTTCCAGAAACTGAAGGCAGTTACATCTTTCATACAGCTCCCAGATTAGTCTTTCCAGAACATAGGCCTGTATCAAATGATATATTAAATTATCATTTGTTTTGCAATTGCCAACAAATAAAAAATATTTTAAAAATGTACCTAGGTTTCTAATTCCTCCACTGTAATTCCCATATCTGTCTATGACTTGATCGTTTTTTGCGCTAAGCAGTTTTTTTGCATTTTTCACAAATGTCCATTTCTTTGCTCAGGCTCATTCATTCGTTGGGGATACCCATCTCTTCATCTCTACATGATCCAATCTTACCGCTTTTAAAAGTCATCAACCCTTTTACAAAACTATCTCCCAATCTCTCAGCTAATAATATTCTCTCTTTTCAGAAACTTCCCCCCTTAGGAATTCATTTGTTTCCTTTTATGGCACTACATTTTTATGAACATTTTATCTAATTGATATTTATACCCTAAGCTTCTCATTGCTGGGGCCTTTTTATTATTCACCTTCGCATTCCCTAAATTACCACAGTGAGTTTCACAAAAAGAAAATAATGACTTCCGAAGGTATAAGTAAATACGTTACAAAAAAGATTGTCTGCTTCTTTAACAGCTTTATCTTGGAAAGCAAAAGACGTCTATGAACTGAGAACACCCGTGTCAACATAATGTAGATGAAATTGTAAAATACCTTGATCACTATGACTTCTTGTTTACTCTAGGGAACTTTTGTCTAGGAAAGATAAGAAGATATACCAGCAAATATCTTCATTTTTCGCTTTGGGAAATTCCTACAGATCAATTTATTGGAGACAGTACTCTTCACCTGAGTAAACAGCTTGCTTATCTAACAGTTTACTTGTCAAAACTGGCTTCCTTGGTCTTGTTGCGTCCACTTATCTTAAATTATTATATCACAAATTTTGCCCGCTCCCAAACTGTTCCTTGTGTTGAAAGACCTGCCTTGAAATGACCTGAGCACAGATTTCAAAGCCCAATACCGATCCCAATTAGACTTTTCCCTTGTAAGACACCCCTAAGACCCTGTCAGTGCTGTTGCCCCTCACTCCTAAATTAAGACTGGTGAAATTTTGGGGCTTAACATTGTATGTTATTGCAAAACCAAATAATTTCTCTCAAAACCTAGGATAATTTCTTTCTCTTTCTCTCTCTCTTCTTTTCTTTTTTTGATTATTCCCATTCCTTCTCCCTCTCCCTCTCCCTGTCCTCTCTTCTTCTCGCTTTTCTTTGCTTTCCTTTCACAAGGTCTTACTCTGTCTCCCAGGCTGGAGTGCAGTGGAATGACACAATTCACTGCTACCTTGAACTCCTGGGCTTAAGCAATCCTCCCACCTCAGCCTCCTGAGTAGCTGGGACTACAGGCATGCACCACCATGCCCAGCTAATTTTTTTTTTTTTTTTGGTAGAAACAGGGGTCTTACTATGTTGCCCAGGCTTGTCTTGAATTCCTGGCCTCAAGTGATCCTCTAGCCTTAGTCTTTCAAAGTGCTGGGATTACAGGCATGAGTCACTGTGCCTGGGCTAGGATAATGACTTTCTTAAGTTGTCATTCTTGGTACTAATCTCTGTGTTTGGAAAACAGTAGATAAAATTTTTTTCTTGAAGGACCACATTTAATATAAGATTTTATGTAAGACTGCCATTTTCAAAGGATCTTTCACATAAAATTCAGCACTTTTTGTTCTGCTGAATAACACCAATTTCTTTCTCACTCACTTCACTTATTAGAGGACTATTGATTTGATCATTGTTTTCAGTTCAAAGAGTTACTGTTAAGTTAGAATATTTATTTTTGTCTATTTAAAGTATTTGCACTGGAAATCTGGTTGAGGCAACATTGTGATTTTTAAAATCTCATGTGAAATACAGAATAATAATTGTGTTCAAATCATGAATGAAACAAAGCAAGGACTTCATTTCTGTTAGGTTGCAACTCAGAATTCCGAACTCAACCAAGAAAAGGTTTTGGTAAATTGCAAAGCATTCTACAAATATAGTTTTTCTAATTCTAGAATAGGGCATAGTACCTGACACTTAAGAGGAATGCAATAACGTTTATTGAGCAAATGACAACTTATAGTCTGTGATTAGAGGGCTTTAAAAATGACTCTGAATAATTTAACATCAGTTTACATTTTCACTGTAGTAAAATTGCTAATATCAGATCCTTTCTCAAAAATAGGTGTTATCGAAAGGGAAGGAGAGAGAGCAGCCAGGAGTGTGGGCTATGTGACACATTTTATGAAGCTCAGAGTGGAAAAGGAGAGATTTGGCTGGCAGAGCTCCCACAGACTGTGGTGTACACACTAGTCTATGTGAATGGCACCCCAGGGTCATGCAGTGACTGATGTCACTGAAGCCAATTCCTTTGCATTTCAGAAGTGAGCTGGTACCTGCCCTGTCAACGTGGAGAAATAGCTAAGAAAATTTATTCCCAGTGTGGGTTTGCTGGGAGATTTGCAGAATTTTGTGGTAACTCAGGGTGAGCGAGCCTGCTCATTGAGCTTCTTCTGACTACCTGGCATGTCCCTAAAATTTGCAGAACCCTTAAGGGCTGGTGCCCTCTGGGTCACCATGCTAAAAGGAGCATTGCAAAATACAAAGACAAAGAGCCACTTCACACAGATTTTAGTTGGGAAGGCAAAGTGGCAAAAAGACAATAGTTAGTCCATGTACAGAACAAAGTTAGAGCAGATGAACAGAGAAAGATAGATCCAGCTTTCATGTTAATGCCTTCAATTACAAAGAACAAAGAAGAGAAATAGTGTTGTAAAATTTTTTTTCCCAAGTGTTTTTTTTTTTTTTTTTTTGGTATCTCTTCTCCTTGTTTCTCAAGTTCTTTGTAAAGAGATGATTACAAATTAAATCTATCCTGGTGGGAATGTGTAAGGAGATAACCATACAAACACACACACATTTTACACACACACCAGTGCCTTCAACACTATCCTGCAGCATGATAACATCCCACCTTGTTTTAAGGAGGGACATTACATCATAGAAATGATGGGGCATCATCAAATTTTTGGATCAGGAGAATAAAGGGTGTGCCCCAAAACCATCTTTCTTTTTGGTCTGAAAAGGGAAACAGGGAAAGAAATAAATGCCTAATATGAGCAGATTAATCTGCAGAAATGTATGAATGGTGCAGATGGTGATGGAAGTCTCAGCACAAGAGTCACCTGGAGCTCTGCAGGAAAAGCTGCTGAGCTCCTAGCTGCTTATCTGTGGGTGCAGGATAGGGTACTCTACCACCAGAAATGCTCATCTCCTTTAACACAAGTGGTGGCATGTGGTTACATCTGGGGGACAGCTTCATCATAATATGGGTGACAAGTGACAGGAAGACACAGTTAACCGTCACTGACAAGCATTCAATGAAGCAAAACAGGATGAAATCATTTGAGATATGCTTTATTTTTCTCTGGAAGGTTTCCTCCCAGCTTCTATTCCCAACCTGTCCTTGGATTATGATTCATTTGGAGAGACCTTCAGGAACACAGAGTGATATGCAATCACTTTCATGCTCTCGAGTGCATAGGACTTTATGGGAGTGAAGTCGACAGCAGTTCCCATTAATCACGCAAGCATCCTAAACTATTTCAGAGCTTCAGTGGAATTGTAAATTCAAATTAATTTGGTTAAAAAATTTTTTCTTTACTGTTGCAGAAAAGCACCAAGAGTTAAATAAACTACATAGAGCTAAGAAAAGGAGAAGTGAGGTAGTTCTTGAGACAACTAATGGCCTGAAGAAGTGGAGTGATTATGGAGAAGTGGGGTGGAAGGGTGAGGTGGTAGAAAGCATAAGAAATAGAAGAATTGTATCGTGATCCCTTGGGACACTGGATTTGCACCTTGAACTTAGTGGTCCATTGTTAGAATAATGAACACGTGTAGAACCTACCATGTGCTGGGTGAAGTTCTTATAACTTCTTCAATTCTGTATGGGTGAAGGAGAGTTTCTTGTACCTATTTCATAGGTGAAAAAAAAACAGAGGCCTAGAGAGTCTAAATCTCTTGTTCAACATCACAGAGATACTAAGTAGCAAAATCAGGCTTTGAATTCTAGAGTCTGGATCTGAGGTCTGAGCTCTTGCCCACAGGCTATGCTGCTGGATTGTGGCAATCAGGACCATGAGGCTCAGGACAGTGAGTGGCATTTCCAGGTCTGCATTCTAGTTGGGTGCACTCTAGTCTTTAGGAGGACGTGGGACTTGAATGATGCCAATTGCTAGTCCTCAGTTAATGCACGAGGCTTTCCTATGGCTCAACATTTACTGACTACATATGTGTCTACTTGGTGTCATCTGCGTTCTGAACAAATGAAGATCCACAGAGGTTTTCTGTTTTCTTCGCTTCTATTCCCCCAGCCCCCAGCACAGTGCCCAGCTGCCGGTGAGCTCTCTCAAAGCGTTTGTTGAAGGAATGAAGGGCATCAGTACCTGCTGTTGGTTGTCCAACTTCCCCAGTGAAGTGTTTTGTATTCTAAACATCTAGATAAGAAACTAATTTGGGAGCTACACTTCAAACCGGTGCTTTTGAAGTTTCTTATTGACAGAGCCCTAGGTTTCAAGCTCATTTTCGGCAGAAAGGACACGAAGAGAAAAGCATGAAGACAAAAAGCCCCACTCCTGATTTGACTGACATTCCCTGCTAAAAATGCTAGTCAGCCAGCTGAGTGACTAGAGTCCTTGGTACAGGTCTTGAATTGGTTTGAAAGGGAGCGGACTGACCCTTGTAAATGAGTTTAACTTGCTTTTTCACATGGATGGAAACTGTCAGTTTTCTGTCATCTATGCTGCCTTGAGTAGCTCTTCGTCTTCTGTGTCGGGCAGCTCCATTGTTTTTTTTCCCCTGATTTCATACAGCTTCAGGAAAGACTTCTCCCTTTCCTTAGAAACACACCACAGTGGTGGAACCAAACCCACGTCCTTCTTCCCCACTTTACCTTTAGCTCGTTGCCAAGGTCCTCGTCTTCTCTCTTTTCAAAAACCCTTTAATTTTTTTGAGAAATGGAAAGGCCGAGCCTGCTTTCCAAGTACTTTTGTCTATTGTCCAGGGCATAACTGCTCTCAGGGTTCGTGGGGAAGGTTAGCTGGTTGAAAAGGGCAAGGACATATTCGGATTGTCGGGAAACCGCATCGGAACACTTCTATGAAGGCGAGGCATCTTCTGAAGGAGGCCACCGCTTCAGGGGCGGGAGTGGCTATTACGTAGGGTCCTTTGTACCCTCAGCTCTCTGTCCTTCTCTTGTTCCAGCCCAGCATGTAGCAGTGTGACTGACAGCTTGCTCTCCCCCAGGCACAGACCTGACCCTGGAGCAGAAGCCCAAGCCTGGAAACATTAGTTTCTGGTGCCGGAATCAAAGGTCAAAGCACACAGCTTTCTCGCTGTCCAGCTCCCAGTTTTGCTAAGGTGCCCACTTGGAAGGCACAAAGTACACCAGCGGCATTGCAAAGAGCAAAGGCATATTTCCTCATTCTTTCTCCTCCCCTCTCCTACCCTTTAAAAAAATACTATTATCTGATTATGAACAAAGAAACTTCTCTTTAATGCATCCTACAAATCTCAAAAGTAAAGAGATCACACAATTTTAGACAAGAAAAAAAAATTGATGTTTTCAGGCACAGGGGCTAATAATTACTGTAATTTTCTATTCCTTGGATCTCTGATTGCCAATATCTTCAGATGGCTTCAAATATCATTTTATAGCTTTAGATAGAGCTTCACTGATGCTTTTGAACATTCTAGTAAGTATTGACAATTTATCTTTGAATGGATGACAGTGTTATAGTTTTACTTAGATAGGAGAAAACAAGAGTCATTTTACACTGGCTTTATAGAAAGAGATGAATATTCCAGGCACACAGTTATGGGGAAATGTGCACAGGAGAGATGATTGTATCAACTGAGGAATAAAGTGCAAATAGCACCATTCCCTCAAAAGGACTCCCACATCAATGTACAAAAGCAATTATACAATGCAGGTATTTATCCTCTTTATAAACTTAGCGAAAAATAAGAGAAGGTATCACTGTTTAGGAAAGTAACAGAGAAAAGAAAAGCAAACTCCAAGTACTATATGCTGCCCTCAGTCTCTTCAAGAACTTAGCTGTGACCTCCTGCGGAGATTGAGGGCAAGTGCAGGTTGACAATTCATTCTCAAGTGGACTCCTTTGGTTGACCTTATCCCATTCACCAGCCAGTCAAGCTCCCCAGTGCTTTCCCCTCAAGTTTCTCTGGTTGGTTGATCTGGTTAATAAAGAAACTCTCGCTTTCTATATTTTCACTGGTAGAAGTGCAACTCTAAAGCTGTATAAATGCACTGCAATTATTTTGTGATGAGTTGCTCCTTGACCTTGGCAGTGACCTTTCCAGATAATATTTTTAAGTGACAGTGACAATTTTGAAGCTTATGCCATTTTCTTTGCTATTGTAAATTATTTTGGAGATCAAGATTGCTAATATTCCTGTGTATTAGTCTTGATTTCTTTTTCTTTTTTTGCTACCTCTTCCATTTATATTTAAAGTCCTTGAATCCAAAAAACCTTCCTCTCATCCTACTAATGCATAAAGTGTTTTTATTTTAACCCCTGAGTCGTACTTTTATGGCAGAATGATTTTTCACTTTTAAATGCTAACCATTTTCTACTTCAAACATGTGTAGCAATCATGTTTTGACTTTTCTCATTTTTCTCCCCTTCCCCTCCCTTGAAAATTCTCTTTCTTCTGTTTAGGTGCATTTGCATGATACCAGCATCCTTATTATTAAGAGTTCATCTGCTCCTGCTACTTATTCTCCACCTGAAGTTCTAATCCTCTGTTTGTGACAACATAATCATTTCCACAGCAACCAATTGTGAAGTTGCAAAGCAAGGATTAGACTTCAGGTGGGGAATAAGCAACAAGGGGCTGATGAACTCGGAAGAAATAAAAAGAGTGCCATTTATATGCAAATCTGCGGAAAGGTGGTGAAGGGTACTGGGGAGGCACTGGGCAAAAAGGAATGAATAATAAAGAGCATTATTTTAAATAGACTTTAAAAGACTTTTTTTTCTTCTGGAAATTAAGTGGGCCTTTTTCTGCAGCTGCTAGTTGATTGGGTCTGTTTATTTTGTATTTTTTTATTCGTTTTTTCATTCACTTTTGGTTTCAGAGACCAGATTTGCCACACTATGCTGTTAAAAGAGGGATTTTGTTGTTGCTAATATCCTAGTGAACATACTTTCTGAGGATAAATGAAAAGAGGACCTGCTTAGTGAATGCTCCTATTTTAGAAGCAATTTTCAAGAATTTTCTAACCTTTACCTTAAACATGGGGACAGAACATAACAGTGACCATCTCAGCCTTGCTGTTTCAATTTAGGGTAGCAAGACACAAACAGAACCAAGAGACTTCATAAGCAGAAACTGTGGGAGAAACCACAATGAGATTCTAGAAATTTCAGAAGTAAAACAAGGGAGAAAAATATCACTGTGATTCTCTGGTTATGTTAATATTTCTTCATTCAATTCTAATCATCTTTTGTTTTTATTTTTTATTTTTTATAATGAGCAATAGTAATTTACAGTCTTTATTTCCAAGTTTGTTTGAATTCAAAGCTTATACCTTACCCCTGATTTCTTAAGTTTTGTAGAATGTTGCAGTAACAAGGGAACATGCAAATAATTTAGCCTAGAAGTTGTGTCAAAGAAGAATTGCCTTGGACAGAGTTAAGCAGACAAGGAAGACTTTATTCAAGCCTATTGCAGTAGGGGAGGGGGACTGACCTTAACTTCACCGAAACAAAAGGCAAGAAGGCTTTTAAGAGATGAAGGGAAGTAGTGGAAAAGTACTTGAGGACAATAGGGGGTTGGTTGATCAAAAAGATTAGGCTACCTGTACTTGCTAGTTGGTGCTTATTGACAACAAATTTAGAGTCTCATCAAGCCACAGAGACTGGGAGATAGGGAAGCTATCTCCTATCTCCTTCAATGATTACATTTAAAAGGGATAGCTCCCAGGTCCTTAAGAAAGATATTTCCAGGTTGCAAAACTGTCAAGAGACTTTGAGAATATTTTAAAGGGGCAGAGAAAGAACTTGCAATTCCAAGTTTTCTAAGGTAAATGCTCTAAGGAAAGAGAGGTCAAGGCCTAGCATCAGGAAGAACCCTTTCTGAAGTTCAGGGAAGCTGAAAGGAACTTTAAGCCTGCCTCCTCAGTTGCTAGATATGCTGTAGGAGTTCTGGGTCCTTACAAGGATGCCAGTGCTGGGTGTTAGTGCGCGTCCGTGTGAAGAGACCACAAAACAGGCTTTGTGTGAGCAATAAAGCTTCTTAATCACCTGGGTGCAGGCGGACTGAGTCGGAAAAAGGAGTCAGCAAAGGGAGATAGGGGTGCGGCAGTTTTATAGGATTTGGGTAGGTCATAGAAAATTACAGTTAAAGGGGGTTGTTCTCTTGTGGGCAGAGGCAGGGGTCACAAGGTGCTCTGAGGGGAGCTCCTGAGATTCATTGTCCAGGAAAAGGAATGTCACAAGGTCAATGGATCAATTAGGTGGGGCAGGAACAAATCACAATGGTGGAATGTCATCAGTTAAGGCAGGAACTGCCTGTTTTCACCTCTTCTGTGGTTCTTCAGTTGCTTCAGGCCATCTGGATGTATATATGTAGGTCACAGGGGATATGATGGCTTAGCTTGGGCTCAGAGGCCTGACACTGGGGGCCAGGAAGCATAGTGCTAGCCACTGGTAAGCTTCTTCCAGCAGAACAGATTTCCCATTGTAACTGTTTTGCATATACAATTTCCTGTAAGCTTTCTTTTAAAAAGAGTTTTCCTTCCAGGAAAAAAAAAAAAAAAAAAAAGTGTAGAAACTGCCAGTTAGCTCCTTTATTTTTTTTTATTTTTCCTGCAAGCAAATAAACTAAAGCTGAGACTGGATAAAGTGAAGACAATGTTGAACTTTACTTGAGCTCTGTGATCATGGAAAACTGAAAGTTAAGAAATCTTAGCCTTTTGTGTTTAAGAACCTACTTCATGCAGGAAACCACCGCTCCCCATGTGACTTGGATAAGACTCAAGGTGCCTTCCTTGTTTACTTACGACAAGTCTAGACACAAACCCTCTAGATTCCTTATTTACTTTATACACGATTGGCTGAGCTGTTTTGTTCTTCTCATCCACTGGAACAAAAGTCTGCCAATTATTTTTTGGCAGATCTTCTCTCTTCCCCCCAGGTGCCTGAGCTTTCCTCGAGTGGGCATGGGCAGCCCCTCTTGCAGGGCCCATATCAGGAGAAGGCTGACTCTGGGGTAAAACTTCTCTGTTCTACTGTCAGCTTGATTCACTTTTTATCTGGTGTATTCCATTTCCTCTCACTGGTTCTTTTTGCTTTGCTTCCTTCTCCTTATAAAAGAAAAGCTCTTTTCTACCTAACCTTTGAGACACATGCAGATCGCATGGTTGAGGCATTTTCGTCATTGCAATAGTTACCCTCCCACTATCGCAATAGTCCCTTCCCTCTCTCAGTCATCCTGTAAGATAAAATCTCTCCTCACCTAAATTTAGATTTGCTTTTTTTTTTTTTTTTAATTTGACAATGACATGTACACATTCAAACTGACTTGCTGAAAGATTTGAATTGGTGGCCTGAAATCCAGTTTGGGGTTTCTTCACTCCCACAGTTTTGTCTCTCTAAACTGAATGCAGTGTGGTTGTTACAAAAGTCAGGTTTGACAACAGGGAAAATAGGAAACATGGTACTAAAGATGCCGTAGATTAGGTCCTCTAAGAAGCAGATTCTGAGATAAAGATTGATGTGCAAGTCATTTATTTGGGAGGTATTCAAGGGAGCACCAGGAAAGAAGTGGGGGAGGGTGACAGGGGAGCTATGGGAAGGAAGCCAATCTAGGCTGCATTAGTGAGCAAGTTACACAGAAGAAACCAGGGATTCACACTCCTGGAGATGGCTGGGGGACAGTGTGAACATGCCTCCGATTTGGTCCACACAAAGGAAAGGAAGCTGAGTTATTTATTTAATAGTTCCTGTTGTTCAGGAACCCACTTAGTGCAAGAAATCACACTCCCCATAGGACTTACATAGACTCAAGGTGTCTCCTTTATTTACCTATGACAAGGCTAGATGTCAACCCTTTGGGGTCCTTATCTACTTCATAAATGATTGGCTGAACTGTTTGTCCCTGTGATCAACTGGATCATGTTCATAGTGACTGAGAAGTGCTGTCAGGAACCTAACATCTTAGGACTTCCCTGCCCATGGGCTTAACACATTTCTCTTTTATTATTATTTTTAACATATTATTTTAACTTTAATACATGTTGTTTTTAATTGTGGCAAAATACACATTTACCATCTTGACCATTTTTATGTGTACAGTTAATAGTGTCAGGCACATTCATGCTATGGTGTAACCAATCTCCAGTACTTTTCCATCTTATAAAATTTAACCTCCATACCCACTATACAACAACTGCCCATTTCTGCCTACTCCCAGCCCATGGCAACAACCATTCTACTTCCTGTCTGTATGAATTTGACTACTCTGGATACCTCTTATAAGTGGAATTATATTCTATTAGTCTTTTTGTGACTGGCTTACCCTACAGGGCAGTGGGCTCTTCTCTGGCCCAGGGTGGGTCTAGAAAAGCTGACCAAGAGCCCAGGTCTGGACTCAAGAATGCCCCCAACCCCCACCCCTCAGTGCCTGCTTGGTGCTCTACACACTGTGGCCGAGATGGTACCTAAGGTACAAGATAGACTCTCTTTTACTTTTCCCCCTGCTTTTCTACAACAGAAAGAGACTTTCACTGTGGCCACCACAACTGTGAATGTACTGGATAACACCTGAAGCTAGCATGTCTCAGAGTCCAAGGTCCACAGCATATTCCCTGGGTATCACAGTTGGGTTATTCATGTCCCAGGGACTCTTAAGACAGCAGATGATGAATCCTTCCAGGCATCCACTGTGATAGGGCATCCTAGCAGAGTTCAACGCAATGCACACCAGTCACTGTGCGCTCCCTCTCCCAAGAACACAGATTTCTCGGTGCCATGTAGCTGCTGCCAGTGGGTAGGGGAGGGGTTGCATAAACACACCCTTAGCCACCCTGACTGGTGTCTTAGTAGGTCATGTGCCTACCCCTCAACAGTCCACTGGCTCTGTGCCCAACTCAGCACTAGGACTTCCCTAAGAATTGCAGTCCTTGTGGCCTAGACAAAAAAGTCCCTCTGGCTAGAATTGGTCCAAATGCTCCATCTGTGGGTGAACATCAGTCAAGTATAGCAAGGTTCTGCTTTTCATTGTGACAGGGAAGCATCCTAACCTCCTCAATGTCTCTTTAAGTGACGTAAATTTAAAACCAGGTACTGTAATTGCTTACCTGGTTCTTGGTTTTTGGTTTTTGGGATGGTACTTTTTGTGTGTAGTTAGTTGTTAAAATGTGGTGTCCCTGTGGTGGGAGGTGGGGAGGACAAAGAGTAGTATAGGCTTCTATTCAGACATCTTACTCCACACCCCCTTTGTAAGATTTTAACACGTCTTGAGACTTGTGTTATGGCCTAGTATGTGTTTTTTTTTCCTAGAGAATGTCCTATGTCCACTTATGAAAATTGTGTGTTGGATGGAGTGTGTCACAGGTATCCCTTACGTCTAAGTGGTCCATAGTTCTGCTCAGGAGTTCTCTTTCCTTGTGGATGTGTGCAGATATAAATAGGGCACTGACAGTATATGCCAGAGCAGGCAACATGGTGAAGTCAGAATATAGAGACAGTTTCATAATATCCTTTGTGTTTTAGAGACAGTAGTTGAAAATTTTTATAAAACAGCCACTCAGAGTCATTATTTTCTTCACCTCTGCCTCTATTAGACTTCCATATATCAAGATATTAAGGAAAAAAAAAAAACCCTGAGTGTAACAAACATCATAAAACCAGAAAATCAGCATTTTATATATATATTTATTTATATTTATATTTATATTTGTATCTCTTAAACACTCAAAGCACTTTTTTTCTATATTTTTTAGGCTTAGAAGTATTTGTGACTTCATATGACAGTGCTGTTCTGGTATCATTTGCTGTAGAGAGAATAGAAAGGTCCTTAAGATTTGTTTTGTAGAATAACTGATTTTTAAAACACATTTTATTTTTCATGGCATGAAAAAGGTTTAGTTTCACAGTGGTATTGACATACACATTTTTAGAATTGATATTACATTAAGGAAAAGATCTATCATGTTTTTTTAGATATACACAGGAAGATTTCAAGGCGTTTCAGGCTCTCTTGTTCAGGGACCAATTTTAAATAGGTTGAAATGATGAGACTCCAGGACATTCTGATTGTAGGGCATGTGATGAGTTCTGTTGTGGGTGCCGCACATCAGGTCACGATGCCAGCAGAGTCTACGCAGGTAGCTGTGTTCCTGGAAGCTTTTCCTATTATCTCGAAGCAACTAGCGACCCTCTAACCATAAACAAAAGTGGCTGCAAACCATATGAAAATATTGCATACATTCCAAAATAAAAAATCCAGAACTCAATAATCTCATAGTAGATTCCAAAAATTCCTGTGGCTATTACCAATTTACTCAACATGAGGATACATGTGACAGAGATGAAATTAGTGTGGAAAGAGGCATTGGTATAAACTGATGACTTCGGCAGATTCAGAAATGACCATGTAAATTCATCATTTGGGGTTTCCCCCGGGGGCTTTGGTAGGTAAACATGTAGGTGAGGGGCTTCAGAGCTTAAGCTCCATGAGCTACATGTAAATCTCCTCTTACATTATCTTGACTAATCCAATCCATGAATTAAATGTCTCAAATTTATTTTCTAAATAAACGTACAACCTATCACCTGCTGGCCCAGATCCCAGTTGTTTATAAATCCTTTGCTTTGCTTCTCTATTCTGGCACTTCTCTTAAATTTGGATATGTGCAGTGGACCTGGAGGTAGGAAAACACAATTGCTGTCCCTAAACTAGTTAACTGTGTGAAATTTGACAAGTTACCAACAGTTTCTAAGTTGGTGATCTGGTTTGGCTGTGTCCCCACCCAAATCTCATCTTGAATTGTAGCTCCCATAATTCCCATGTGTTGTGGGAGGAACCTCTGAGAGACAATTGAATCATGAGGGGCAGTTTCCCCCATACTGTTCTCACTATAGTGAAAAAGTCTCATGAGATCTGATTTTCTTTTTTTTTTTTTGAGATGGAGTCTCGCTCTGTCATCCAGGCTGGAGTGCAGTGGTGCAATCTCTGTTCACTGCAAGCTCTGCCTCTTGGGTTTACGCCATCTCCTGCCTCAGCCTCCTGAGTAGCTGGGACTATAGGCACCTGCCACCGTGCCTGGCTAAGTTTTTTGTATTTTTAGTAGAGATGGGGCTTCACCGTGTTAGCAGGATGGTCTCAGAGATCTGATGGTTTTATAAGGGGAAACCACTTTCCCTTGGCTCTCATTCTCTTGTCTGCCACCATATAAGACATGCCTTTTGTCTTCCACCATGATTGTGAGGCCTCTCCAGCCACAAGGAATTGTGAGTCAATTAAACTTCCTTTTCTTTATAAATTGCCCAGTATCAGATATGTCTTTATCAGCGGTGTGAAAATAAACTAATACAGTAAATTGGTACTGGGTAGTGAGGCACTACTATAAAGAAACCCAAAAATGTGAAAGCAACTTTGGAACTGGGTAACAGGCAGAGATTGGAACAATTTGGAGGTCTCAGAAGAAGACAGAAAAATGTGGGAAAGCTTGGAACTTCCTAGAGACTTGTTGAATGGTTTTAGCCCAAATGTTGATAATGATATGGACAATGAAATCCTGGCTGAGGTGGTCTCAGATAGAGATGAGAAACTTGTTGGGAACTGGAGTAAAGGTGACTCTTGCTATGTTTTAGCAAAGAGATTGGTGGCATTTTGCCCTGCCCTAGAGATTTGTGAAACTTTGAACTCGAAGGAGATAATTTAGGGTATTTGGCAGAATAAATTACTGAGGAGCAAAGCATTCAGGATGTGACATGGGTGCTGTTAAAAGCCTTCAGTTTTAAAAGGGAAACAGATCATAAAAGTTCAGAAAATTCGTAGCCTGATGATGTGATAGAAAAGAAAAATCCATTTTCTGAAGAGAAATTCAAGCTGGCTGCAGAAATTTGCATAAGTAACGAGGAGCCAAATGTTAATTGCCAAGACAATGGGGAAAATGTCTTTAGGGCGTGTCAGACCTTTGAGGCAGCCCCTCCCATCACAGACCCAGAGGCCTAGGAGGAAAAAGTGGTTTTGTGGGCTGGGCCCAGGGCCTCCCTGCTCTGTGCGGCCTAATGACTTGGTACCCTGTGTCCCAGCTGCTGTAGCCATGGGTAAAAGGTGGCCAAGGTACAGCTTAGGCCATGACTTCAGAAGGTACAAGCCCCAGGCCTTGGCAGCTCCCACATGGTGTTGAGTCTGTCAGTACACAGAAATCAAGAATTGAGGTTTGAGAACCTCTGCCTAGATTTCAGAGGATGTATGGAAATGCCTCGATGTCTAGGCAGAGGTTTGCT
>NW_012101388.1:3197130-3212929 GCF_000951045.1 Mandrillus leucophaeus | reverse complement strand
GGGCAGGGGGCCTCATAGAGAACCTCTGCTAGGCCAGTGTGGAAGGGAAATGTTGGGTTGGAGCTCTCACACAGAGTCCCCACAGGGGCACTGCCTAGTGGAGCTGGAAGAAGTGGGCCACTTTCCTCCAGACCCCAGAATAGTAGATCCACCAACAGCTTGTACTGTGTGCTTGGAAAAGCTTTAAGAGTTAACTGCTCTGCTGGACTTGCATGGGGCCTTTATCTCCTTTGTTTTGTCCAATTTCTCCTATTTGGAATGAGTGTATGTATCTAATGCCTGTACCCCCAGTGTATCTAGGAAGTATCCAACTTGCTTTTGTTTTATAGGTTCATAGACAGAAGGGACTTGCCTTGTCTCAAATGAGACTTTGGAATGTGGACTTTTGAGTTAAATGCTGAAATGAGTTAAGACTTTGGGGGACTGTTGGGAAGGCATAATAGATTTTGAAATGTGAGGACATGAGATTTGGGAGGGGCCAGGAATGGAATGATATGATTTGACTATGTCCCCACCCAAATCTCATCTTGAATTGTAGCTCCCATAATTCCCCCATGTTGTGGGAGAGACCTGGTAGAAGATAATTGAATGATGGGGGTAGTTTCCCCCATACTGTTCTTGTGGTAGTGTATAAGTCTTACAAGACCTGATGGTTTTATAAGGGGAAACCCCATTTGCTTAGCTCTCATTATCTCTTGTCTGCCACCATGTAAGATGTGCCTTTTGTCTTCTGCCATGATTGGGAGGCCTCCCCAGCCACATGGAACTGTAAATCTATTAAATCTCTTTTTCTTTATAAATTACCCAGTCTCAAGCATGTATTTATCAGCTGCATGAAAATGGATTAATACAGTTGGGAACTTTTTCTTATGAATTTATTTATTCTCAAATTCTAACGTAGCTGTCACACAGTAGGCACTCAGGACATTAAATAATTATGTAATGAGCACTTTCTAATATTCTTGGTGATGGGGAATTCAGCACAAAGTGAGACAGTGTCCTTGTCCTCACGAAGCTTACCTGACGTCATGGGACACAGAAGTTTAACATGTGATTTAACAAATATTAAAATAATTAGTAAATGTTACATAATTACAGTTGTAAGTATTACAAAAGAAAACAGAGAAAAGTGGTGAAGAGTGAAGGATGGAGGCAGATAAAAAATCTGTCTTATTGAGACAAACTCAAGTCTAAAACTTTTGGGGTCACTTCTAAAATGGAGTGTTCAGCCTAAATGAACTCAGAGGTCCTTCCTTGCTATATTATTTCCTGATTCTGTGAAGTAGTGGGGGAAATAGAATTTGTGCTTCTGGAACATTCTTAGTCATTTTTCTTTTAACTAGGATAACTTACCTTATTTTGATGTGAAAAATAATAAGTGTATATATTTAAAGGGTACAATGAGATGTTTTAATATATGTACACATTTGTGGAATAATTATATCAGCTATTTAACTTATCCATCACTTCATGCTCATCTTTTTTTTTGTCATGAAAACATTTAAAATCTACCTTTTTAGCAATTCTGAAATATACAATACATTAATATTAACTGTAGTCACCATGCTGTGTAACAGATCTCTGAAACTTATTCGTCTTGTCTAACTAAACTTTGTACCCTTTGATCAACATCTTCCTATTCCCTGCCTCCCCTTCTTCCCGCCTCTGATAACCACCATTCTACTTTCTACTTCTTTAAGTTTGACTTTTAGATTCCCCACATATAAGAGACCATAAAGTATTTGTCTTTCTTTGCCAGGCTTACATCTCAGTAATTTTTAATTATTACCTTCAGCCAAAAGGCTGGTACCTGGGCCTTGGAAGTATTCTTAATTTTCATAGTCAAAAGGAAGGAAAGGTAGCAAATACATATCCATGACTTAATTCTAATCATCATCTGTCCTACATCTGCCCACTTCTCTTTAAAAAGCACATAGCAGGAAAAGTAAAGAGGAACAGGAGAAACAGGACAAAATGTACTATTTCTGTTAACACTCCCAATAATGGTAGCTTCCCCAAAGGCAAAAGGAAAAAACAAAAGAGTCAGGATTTAGACTAAAATCAGCATGTAGAAAATACCAAGAATTCCTGAAATTGATTTTTAGAAATCTTACAGAAAAGTAGATAAAGAATATAATAAGGAATTGAAAAAGAAATCCAGGGCTGGGCACGGTGGCTCATGCCTGTAATCTTAGCACTTTGGGAGGCCGAGGCAGGAACATCACCTGAGGTCAGGAGTTTGAGACCAGCTTGACCAATATGGAGAAATCCTGTCTCTACTGAAAATACAAAATTTGCTGGATGTGGTGGCACATGCCTATAATCCCAGCTACTCAGGAGGCTGAGGCAGGAATCACTTGACCCAGGAGGCAGTGGTGGTGGTGAGCCGCGACGGCGCCATTGCACTCCAGCCTGGGCAACAAGAGCGAAACTCCATCTCAAAAAACAAACAAAACAAAAAAATCCAAATCAGTTAATTATAAAATGCCAAACATCGTTAAAAATCAGAGAAGTGATCATTACAAATACAATGAGCTAGCAGATTGTAAGTATAAAAGTGAAAAACTTAGAAGAAATCTGACAATCATACACGTGATTGAAGAAGAAATCAAACACTGCTGGGAGCAGGGATATTTACACAACTGCTTTAAATAATTCTCTAGTAGTTGGAACCTGTAGTTGTGCATAATTTATGGTAACACCTTCTTTTCTAGGACTATAACCCAGAGAAATTCTCACATACTGTACACATGGAAACATGGATACAGAATTTTTAATATGACAGAAATCTGAAGTTACTAAAATCTCCAGCAACAAGAGAATGGGAACACTAAATTTGTGTATTTTGCATTTATACATTACTGGGGTTCATCTATATCTGACATGCATTATTTCCTTACAAAAGAGGAAAAAATTATAAAAAATGTTGATTTAATAAAGCTTGATTGTAAGCACTTCAGTGCTTATTTTGTCTATATTTTCTGTATGCTTGGAATACTTCATAATGAAAAATAGAATGCTGTAAGAAAAGAGTACGTTTATCCTCATCGATTTGGTACTCACTGCTGCTGTGAGAGCCTTCCAGAAGCCCTTCTGTGTTACATTTGTACAAAGTATGGTGTGAAGTACTAACTCAGGGCAGGAATTTTCTATAGTAGACAGTAGAGCCATACACTTACCTCTACTTGAAATATATTATTGTTGTGGAGTTTTAGTTGTAAAGCAATTAAGAGTTTTTGTTTTCTGAATGTTCAAATTCTTCCGGGGCCATGAAACAGCTAACTCAATTGAAGGTAAAACATCTGCAGCCTTAAGATCAGATCCAAGGCCAAAGGAGGGGTTGGAGGCCACTCACGTAAGAAATCTAGCAATAAAGTCAAGGGATTTTAGCCTGAATCAGCAACAATAATGGTGTTGTTTTGAAAATAGAGAAGACTTGATCTTATTTTTAGGCAAAAATAACATCAATTCCAAGAAAAGCTCCATCTGTCAGAATTATGTTTATTAATGCATTAAAAAATGCTTGGAAAATATTCTTCCCAATAAAAATTTAAATTAAAATATTTACAGAAAAATAAGTGAGAACATGTTTTATTTCTGAAGGAGACAGAAACTTCCATAAGAAAGAGAAACAATTTGTTCACTCTACTTAATTTGCATGCTAATAAATATTGAATTACATAAGTAAATTCCAGTCAAAATAATGTCAATCCAAACCTAACATTGTCATTGAAATCAATTTGAGTCAAATATCTGCTTGGACAGCTGGCATATAACAGAATACACATTTACTTCAAAGTCTCACAAGCACATTGGTTTTTATTTAGTTAACTCCTCGATGAGTGATTCAGAAATAAAGGTCCCTTGTGTGGGCCGGCAAGGAAATGGTATGGCACCATGGGGACTGCTGAGGGCACTCTGGGCAGCAATAAAGGCAATTGCAGATGACAGGATGCAGATAGAAAACCCAATCCATATTTTTATGGAAAATAAGTCCCTCAGAAAACAATACTGTTTTTGCTTTTGTTATTTTAGCATCTTGTAGAAGATGCGTCTGTATAACTGTGGTCAATAATAACCACCTTAATTTCAGAGTAATGATGGCCACATAATAATGTACACATGGCTAGAAAAGGAAAACATTTTGTATGACAATGAGGCTTTTCTCTAAACAATGACAAATCACTGATGTGGTTTTTAAAAATCTTAATTGGGAAATTATTTGCCTAAATGGAACCATTACTTTAGCACAATATATGCAACCATAGAAGAAATAAAAGCCCAAAAGGAAAATGGTCTCCTAAACTCAGGGTATCAGGGAGGAAGCAATCATTTATTTTACACCCAGCATGTGTGAGGAAATGAGCCAGTTGCTTTATAGGCAGCATCACATTTACTCTTTATGGCAACTATATAAGATGTGTGCTATTTTCCCTATTTAAAAGTTGGAAAAAACTGGAGTGATATCTAATATGCTGCTTAACATCATGTAGTTTGCAAGTGATGGAGCTGTGGAACTGAGAGAGGAAGTCAGGACTAAACCTAAAGCCCATTGTGTTAGTCAAGGTTCTCTAGAGGGACAGAACTAGTAGGATACATAGATATGCATGATGTATATGCAGGAGATATATATACACACACACACAGACACACCCACACACACCCACCCACCCCCTATATATGTAGGATTAACGTACACAATCACAAGGTCCCACAACAGGTCACTTGCAAGCTGAGGAGCAAGGAGAGCCAGTTCAAGTCCCAAAACTGAAGAACTTGGAGTTTGATGTTTGAGGGCAGGAAGCATGTAGCACGGGAGAAAGATGTAGGCTGGGAGGCTAGGCCAGTCTGGTCTTTTCATAATTTTCCTGCTTGCTTTAAATTCTAGCCATGCTGGCAGCTGATTAGATGGTGCCCACCCAGATTAAGGGTGGGTCTGCCTTTCCCAGCCCACTGACTCCAGTGTTAATCCCTTTGGCAACACCCTCACAGACACACCCAGGATTAATACTTTGCATCCTTCAGTCCAATGAGTTGACACTTAGTCCCTGTTCTCACACCTATGGTCCTTGTTCTCTTCTCTATCTTATTGCTTTTGGTTTTCATTTTGTATAATGTTCAGAATGTATGCACCTTTAAAAAACTTTGGTCAAAACTTTAAATTACAGATATGTGGTATTCTCATTGTCATTATTTTTTAAAAGGCAATCTTTTATAAAAACCACCCAGCATACTCTTAGCCAACAATGGCATTAACTATCTTTGTCATCTTACATGTTTATAAATAATGATTCATGTGTATTTCCTGGATAATGCTTGATAAGCATTGTTTTAAGCTCCTTACATGTATTCTGTGTATTATTTGCAATAGCCTTTCAGGTAAATGCTCTTATTTTCTCATTTTACAGATAAACTGAGACTCAGAGTTGGCAGGTAACATGTTCAAGATCTTGAAACTAGCAGGTGGCAGAGCTGGGGTTCATCTGTCTCCATGTGCTCAGAGTATGTATAGCTAATCACTTGTTTAAATTGCATTGATTTTCACAGTTTTTGTAACTAACATAGTAGAATATATTTTTGTGTTTAAAGAAACCTGTTGACCATTTATCACTCCCCCTTAGGAACCTGCTTATTGATATCTGCATCCATTTTTTTCTGTGTAAAAAATGGCCCCAAATCTCAGCAGCTTAAAACCACAGGCTTTTCTTATTGATCATGAATCTGTGGGTTGGCTGGGGTTGAGTGCGTCCGGGCTGGACCTTGTTGGGTGCTTTGTTTTGGACCATGGCCATGGAACACTCCTGCTTCCCTCTGCAGGATGGTGGGTTAGTTGGCACTGGGTCCGGTAAATCTGTCTCATGTGTCTCATCCTCCTTGGCTCGGGGAACTGGATAGGTGTGAAATAAGTATTTTTTATATTGGTCTCTGCCCCCAGATCCTGGTATAGAGCTTCTAAAGCCCTTGTAATTTACTGCGCTATAGAGATGGAAGGAGAATCTTTTCTTCTAATATTTGGTCTTTGATCCCAATTCCTGACACAGAACCAGTAAATCCTTTGGTATTTCCTGGGTGATGCGAGTGCCTTAGGTTCTAATGAGGTGACTCTTGATGGGCTCCTGGATGGGAGCTGGTTGCCAGAAAGACCAAGCCAAGATTGGAGGCTTAGAACTTTCAGCCCCAGCCCCTATTCTCTAGAGAGAGGAGAGGACTGGCAACTGAGTTAATAATCAATCATACCTATGCGACGAAACTCCATAAAAATCTCAAAGGTACAAGGTTCAGAGCACATCCAAGTGGCAAATACATCCATATGCTGGGAAGGTGATGTATCCCCATTCCATGGAGACAGAAGCTCCTGCACTCAGGACCCGTCCAGACCTCACCCTAACATATCTCTTTATCTGAATGTGTATCCATGTCTTAGAACGTTGATGTTACTGTAAAGCAATATATGAGCTGGGTAATGTATAAAGAAAAGAGGTTTATTTGGCTTACAGTTCTGCAGGCTGTACAAAAAACACGGTCCCAATATTTGCTTCTGATGAGGGCCTCAAGAAGCTTCCACTCATGGTGAAAGGCGAAGCAGAGCCAGCGTGTGCAGAGGTCACATGGCAGAAGACAGAGAAAGCAAAAGAGAGGGGAGGGTGGTGCCAAAGTCTTATTAACAACCAGCTTTTGGGGAAACTTTTAGACCAAGAACTCACTCACTGCCTTCCTACCCCACCAAGGGAGGGCATTAATCTACTCATGAGGGATCTGGTCCCCCACCATGACTCACACACCCTATTGGGCACCATTTCTAACATTAGGATTTTGTTTTCTTTAAATTTGTTTTTATAGAGAGCACCGTGCTTTGTCTCTCAGGCTGGAGTGCAGTGGTGGGATCATAGCTCACTGTAACCTCAAAATGCTGGGCTCAAGCAATCCTCCCACTTCAGCCTCCAGAGTAGCTAGGACTACAGAAGCACACCCCATGCCCAGCTAATTTATTTATTTATTATTATTATTATTATTATTATTTAGAGACAGAGTCTCACACTGTTACCCAGGCTGGAATGCACTGGTGTGAACACAACTCACTGCAGCCCTGACCTCCTGGGCTCAGGTGATCTTCCTGCCTCAGCCCCCTAATTAGCTGGAACTACAGGTGCATGCTACCATACCTGGCTGTTTTATAGTTTTTTGTAGAAATGGGATTTTGTCATGCTTCCCAGGCTAGTCTCGAACTCCTGGCCTCAAGTGATCCATCCGCCTTTGCCTCCCAAAGCGCTGGGATTCGAGGGATGAGCCACTGCGCCTGGCCAGGAATCAAATTTTAGCATGAGATATGGATGTGTCAAATATTCGAACCACAGCAAATTGTATCCTTTATCATGTCCTTTACTAAGATAAAAAACTGGTAAAAACAAGTGAGTTCTGTGAGCTGCTCTAACAAATTAACTGAACCCAAGAATGGGGTCATGGAAACCTCTCATTTGTTAGACGAGTGAGGCAGAGTTCTGGGTAAGCTGGGAACTGACTTCTTGTGATTTGTAGTTGAAATTGTGGCAGAGGGACAGTCATATGAGATTGAGCCTTTAACCTGTGGGGTGTCTGCACAAACTCAGATCAGTGTTGGAATTGAATCAAACTGGGACACCCAGTTGGCATCTCAAGATTATGGAAAAAAATCCCCACACATATGGCCACAGAAGTATTCTGCAGTGAATGTTGAACATATTGGAGGGGAAACTGTTTTTTCTCTCTATACACCAAGGCATGGCCTACTCATGGCAGTGACAGAAGCAAAATAGAACAAAAGAAACCAAACAAGGCCACTGCGATCTACACCCCAACAACACATTGACACTTCTGCCTTTTTTAATTGGCCAAAGCAAGCCACAGAAACAGTCTATAGTGTTCCCCACCTGAGTCCCAGTGCTCATGTGGCAGACTGCTCCTGTTCTGTCTTCAGTCCTGCATGACCAGACCATTTTCTACCTTCTATTCTTTTATTCCTTTTTATTTCAGTTCAGTTCAATTCTGATCAACATAATTGCATTGAGCCCCTACTATGCACCCCAGCCCACCCTGCAGGGAGCACTGGGAATACAACACATGAAAACAAACTCAGAAACTTCCCTCTAATATGCCTCGACAGGTCATGGTAATATAATGCAGCCGCTGTTGTAATCAGAGAGCATGTGGGGTGCAATGGGAACATCCAGATGGGCGCTCAGCACGGGTTGGGCACAGAGCAGCCTTCGGGAAGTGACTTTGTAGAGACTTGAAGGAGTTTGAGCTAGCAAGATGAAAATAAAGAGTGGAAAGATTTTCTAGGCACAAGAAACTGTGAGTAAAGAAAATGGCCGTGGAACAATGTGCAGCATGGCAGGAATGAAAGATAATTCATGATCACTAAAACATGAATCAGAAAATAAATTGGTTACAATGTTGTGCTTCCTTTGTCTTGATGGCCATGGAGGAAAAAGACAAAACCCCACAAAACCACCCAACCTGAAATGGTTCCATGGGCAACAGGGAGAATAATATCATATATGATAATAAAAGTAATAAAACAATCTTACCCCTTCTCCTCTCTCTGAAGAGTATCCTGACGTTCCCCACTTGAAATTCCCCCTTTCTCCTAGTTCTACCCTCATTATGTAGAAGGCAGTAACCAAGATGGTGAAAACTGTTAGAGAGTGAAACCAAGATCCGGGAGGCTTGGACAAAAAACAAACGGAAAAGCAGCCGGTGTAGATGAGGGCTTTGGAGAGTTTCAGAGGTGGGATGTGACTGTGAGATAATTAGAGTTCTGGGGAATAACCGCCCTCCATGTGGCAAGAGCAGCGATGGGGCTGGGATTTTCAATGAGGTTTTATGGTATATTATTGATGTCTCCCCTGTCCAACCGCTCATTAGAATGTTTTTGTAAGATTACAAAAAAAAAAAGGGTTTTCTTCTAGACTGCTTTTCCTGATAATACAACTCTTTCTTATATTTCCAGATATATATTTTTGTATATATTTAAAATGATTAGGAGTGGTTGTATGAAAATCTAGTTTCCACATTTTCCCCAAGTAATGCTGGTATTCTTTACTACTATGAGAATGTCCATTCAAAAGTCAAGTTCTTTTCCAGAACTAGGTTAAAAAAATATTTCCAATAATTTTAGCAAATATGTCTGATTTATCTTCAAAGTTGATTAAAAGAAATGTATCGAAGTCATCAAAATGCTTTGTACATCAGAACCTAAAAGAGAAGGAAAGACATTCCCCTCCCTATAGATATAAATACCAATCCACATATTTGAGCTCAATTCTGCTTCAATGAACTGAAAATTGCATATACTATGTTGAATTGCATTCAAAGCGTTGAATCATTTTCTCTACATCAATACGTCTTCAAAGAAACTGACATGGGAAAAAATCAGACTTGTGAAAGTCATTGAATTTCAATCAGCAATTCATTACACAAATTTCAAATGTGGGAGCAATTATGTCTAAGTTTTCTTGGAATTGAGTTTTATCAGAGAAGTACAAATGATTATATATAGGCTTCAACTATCTCATGGCCTTTAAGGAAACTTAATTCCCGTCTGAAGTATTCACATTTAGTTCTGACTGCTGCTCTTCCTGTGGACTTTCTGAAGGAACTAGTCCTCCCACTTCGCAGACACAAACCCTTTCACTACTTGTCTGTTTTTCTTCTTAATATTTTAAAGGGAATATGTGATTTAACAGTTACATATATTTCAAAGTTAATTTCAATAACATTGCTATGAAATCTAGTAACTACCTTTTTCCATTTGCTCTTCATATTTTTATACATTCTGAGAGGAATTGCTGAAAAGGATGGGGAATCTGAGCTACATATGCATAGCATTGATTTCAGTGAGAAAACTACACATTTTTGACCATACAAAAAATAATCTTTTCTTGAATTTTGGTGATAGTTGCCTAGTTTTTAAATTACCCCGGCAGAAAAATTATGTCAATGATGAACCTAAACAAAAGGGTGAGTGGCAGGTACTTAAATGTCACGTGGGAGTGAAGACTACCCAAGGATTTTCTAGATACTAGATAGTTCAGCCAGGCCTTTTTTTTTGTTTTGTTTTGTTTTTTTTTTTTTTTGAGACGGAGTCTTGCTGTCTTCCAGGCCGGAGCGCAGTGGCGAACTCGGCTCACTGCAAGCTCCGCCTCCCAGGTTCACGCCATTCTCCTGCCTCAGCCTCCCGAGTAGCTGGGGCTAACAGGCGCTGCCACCACGCCCGGCTAATGTTTTGTATTTTTTAGTAGAGACGGGGTTTCACCGTGTTAGCCAGGATGGTCTGGATCTCCTGATCTCATGATCCGCCCGCCTTGGCCTCCCAAAGGGCTGAGATTACAGGGGTTAGCCACCGTGCCCGGCCCAGCCAGGTCTTTCTTTACTCATGACAATAAGCGCAGACTTAGTGCACCTGCATGTAAACTGAAACCACAAGTGGAGATACAAATAATTTCTCCCTGATGGAACAGATCAGGCCAAACATTTATGGCTTTGTGGGGCATGCACTAATTTTGTATCTAACTCAGGAATCTCACCACTCCATAAATACTGAAGCTTCTAAAACACACTTTGAACCAGTCATAACATCTTACTGCTCTCCATCAATTATGAGTTAAATAAATTTTTTTACATGTGATCATTTTGTATCTGTGTGAGAGACATGACTTTTTTTCCTGAAAATTATACTTAAACTTTCCAACTTCCCAAGACAGTCAGAATCCTTGATAAAGATAAGACAAAGATAATGATCCAAATAAAATTTTCTGCAAAAGGGAAGATTTAAAATTGAGTGGAAATTTTAGATCAGTCAGTGAACAGGTAGAATATTAATATGTAAGCGAGAGAATTTGGTCTGATCTGAGCATTGTCAGTAATAAATATTTTTAGGTTTTAAGAAGTAATTTAATTATTCCAGAATTTCTCATTTCTTTAAAAAGGCAGCTATCTAATACATGGAGTTCTGCATTTCAAGGAATGAAATTACCTTGCTCACAATAGAGGCATATATATGTAAATATAAAGCATAGTGGAAGCGGAACTTGATGGGCAATAAGTAAAATTCTAAAAGTAAAGGAAAAAAGGTGTGTTTTTCAAAGTGAGTACTAATTTGCTGGATGCTGTCTTTAAATGCTTAAGATACACAAACAAGCTCAAAGGAAAAACAAATACATTGTGATGGTTATCTTCCATTTTTAAAGATTTTTATTTAACTTTCAGATAACATGAAAACTTTTCCCAGATAATAGTTTATCCTTTTAACAGAAGTTTGATATTTCAGCAATATGTCTGGGAAAGAAGCTTTTCCATTTGACTGAAAATTAATTTTATTTCCTACGTATTTTTGGCAATAAGTGGACACCTCATGATTTGTGGACATTATGTTATGTGTTTTGTGACATTTGATAAGAACATGACACTAGGCTTGGTGAACATGTAAGGTGGTTTCCATCCGGATGCATAACCCATGGGCTGAATTCCTGATGCACAGGGCTAGTGTGTGAGATCAGCTCGGCAGTGTAATTAGTGTGTTTCAATAAAGAACATGTCTCCTTGTGAAGCATGGGGCATTTAAAGCACCCATGATTTACATTTTTATTTATTTCTGCCTTTACTATTTTATTACTACTAATCTTTTAAAAATATAAATCACAAGTGATTTATATATAAAACCAGTCTACTTTTAAATTTTTATTTATTTCTACTTTTATTATTTGATTACCATTACTCTTAAAAAAATAAAAGTAGTCATTTGCATATTTTTAGATTTACTAGTATTGCAGAGTACTTGCATCAAGGAAGTTATGTTTCAAGAAAAATGTTCAGGCCGAGTGTGGTGGCTCATGCCTGTAATCTCAGCACTTGGGGAGGCCGAGGCGGGCGGATCACGAGGTCAGGAGATCGAGAGCATCCTGGCTAACACAGTGAAACCCCGTCTCTATTAAAAATATAAAAAATTAGCTGGGCGTTTTGGCAGGCGCCTGTAGTCCCAGCTACTCGGGAGGCTGAGGCAGGAGAATGGCCTGAACCCCGGAGGCGGAGCTTGCAGTGGGCCGAGATCGCGACACTGCACTCCAGACTGGGTGACAGAGCGAAACTCTGTCTCAAAAAAAAGAAAAAAAAAAAGTTCATTCTATTCTTGAGTGTCTGAAAATACCTCTCTGTTACATTCATGCATGAGAAATCATCTGGCTGGGATAGGATTCTTTACCTCTAAATTGAATGTGTGGTGTGATGGCCTGCTGGCATTATTTGTTATAAAGAAGTATTAAGCAACAAATGTTTTGAAACTGCTTTGGCAGCACTATTGATCTAGATATAAGAGACTTAGAGCATAGATAAATTTGAATGCCTGTTTTTTAAAATAAGTTTTCTGGCCGGGCGTGGTGGCCCATACCTGCAATCCCAGCACTTTGGGAAGCCTCTGAGGCCTGCGAATTACTTGAGATCAGGAGTTCGAGACCAGCCTGGCCAACATGGTGAAACCCCGTCTCTACTAAAAATACCAAAAAATTAGTTGGGCATAGTGGCGGGTGCCTGTAATCCCAGCTACTCAGGAGGCTGAGACAGGAGGATCACTTGAACCTGGGAGGCGGAGATTGCAGTGAGCCAAGATGCACCACTGCACTCCATCCTGGGCAACAAGAGTGAAACTCCATCTCAAAAATAAATAAATAAATAAATAAAATAAAATACGCTTTTCATTTCTTGAATGAAACAGCTGAGCTAAATGATCCCTACAGACACATTTCCATTTCCAAATTTTATATTTTATGACCATATTTTATGTAGCTCCAGAATGCACTACAAATCATAGGTATTAAGTAGATGTTTAGAAAATAATGAATAGATATTGAGGAGAAGTTCTTCTTTGGGAAGACTTGTGTTTTCCTCTGCCTACTTGATTGTTGGGTACAATTATTTTCTTTTGGGGCAGAGAGAGATTACATTATTTTCTCTTTCTTTTAAAATTTTATTTTATTGTGGTAAGGACATTTAACGTAAGATCTACTCTCCAAGAAGTTAAGTTCATGATACACTATTGTTGACAATAGGTACAATAGGTACAATGATCTACAGCAGATCTCTAGAGCTTACTTATCTTGCTTAACTAAAACTTTGGGCCCATTAATTAATAAGCCCTCATTTCTCCCTCCCTCTAGCCCTTGGCAACTACCATTCCATACTTTGATTCTATGAATTTGACTATATATAATTCCCGTGAGTGGAATCATGCTGTTTGTCCTTCTGTGGCAAGCTTATTTCACTTAGCATGTCCTCAAGGTTCATCATGCTGTCATTATTTCAGAACTCTTTTTTAAGACTAAATAGTATTTCCTTATGTCTATATACCACATTTTCTTTATCAGTTTATCCATGTATGATTGTTTATACATCTTGGCTGTGGTAAATACTGCTGCAGTAAATACTGTTGCAAGATCAATTAAGATCTTGGTTTTAATACTTTTAGATAGTTGCATATAGGTAAGATTGCCGAATCATATGGTAGTTCTATTTTTAATATTTTTGAGAAACATCTATATTGTTTTCCATAGTGGCTGCACTATTTTATATTCCCAGCAATGGTGTCCAGGGATTCTAAGTTTTGTACATTCTTGTCAACACTGTTTTCTCTTTTTTTTTGATAATAGCCATTGTGACAGGTGTGAAGTAATATCTCATTGTGTTTTCAATTTGCATTTCCATGATGACTAATGGTGTTTTTCATTTGTCTCTTGGCCATCTGTATGTCTTTAGAAAAATGTCTATACATGTCTTTAGTCCATTTTTAATTGAGTTATTAACTTTATTCTTGATATTATGGGACTTTCTTATATATTTTAAAGATTAACCCCTTATCAGATACATAGTTTTCAAATATTTTCTCCCATTTTGTAGGTTGCTTTTTCAATCTCTTGATTATTTTGCAAATAGCTAAATCAAGCTTGAGAAGCAAGGACAAACCTGAAGGAATTATACTTCCTGATTTCAAAATATAATAGCAATCTATAGTAATCAAAACATTACGATACTAGCATAGAGATGGACATATAGACCAATGGAACAGGATAAAAAGTACAGAAATAAACCCACATTTATATGGTGAACTGATCTTCAATGAGGATGCCAAGAACACACAATGGAGAAAGAAGAGTCTCTTCAACAAATGGTGTTAGGAAAACTGGATATACACATACAAAAGAATGAAATTTGATTCTTATCTTACATTGTACACAAAAAGTAACTCAAAATGGATTGAAGACTTAAATGTAAAACCTCTACAAGAAAAACCAGAGAAGCACTCTGACATTGGTCTTGGCAATAATGTCATAGATGTGACACCAAAAGTACAGACAACACAACCAAAATAAGCAAGTAGGACTACATCAAACTAGAAAGTTCTGCATGGCAAAGGAAATAATCAACAGAATGCCTGGTGGAATTTCATCTTTTGAAATCAAAAGATCATAATCTTGTGCTTTGAAATGCAGGAACATCAAACTGTATAAGAAATGCATACTGATGTAAAAATATGGGCCAATGTATTTCAATGTATGAGGAATATTTTTGGAAAATTCTTATCAATATTCAGGAGACTTTATTTTTTGATAACATATAGATTAAATTAAAAAATTAAGTGAAATAAAACTGAAAACCACTTGTGTTTTCTATTCCTCCAACTTATTATACACTAGATGAGGGCATGTCATTAGGCAGTTGAGGTAAACTCCAATTCTGCCACTTAAAAATAAGACTAACTTCTCTGAATCTTTATTTCTTCCTCTATGATCTAGAGATAAGAAAACCTGCTTGTGATTAACATACATTCAAATGAAGATTTAAAAAGTATCAGGTATATATTAGGAATATAGGAGGTACTTAATAACTACATTTAAAAATTCCGTAAGAGGATAGCACAGTATTATCATCAACATCTAATAGATAAAAAAATGGAAATCACAAGGGCTTTTGAGATTTTCAGAAAAAATGTTATGATAATATAAAATCCTGACAATGACTGGAGCACAGGTTTCTTGACTCCATGGCCCGAATGCTTCATTTTCCTACAAAGTATGGGAGGTTATTGTTGGGTATAGGCCGGTATTTTTAACCTTTATTTGTTCAAATGTGTTCAGATGTCACAAGAGAGATTTTGACTATCAAATTGAAGTGAAAGTTCAATACTTTTATCATTATAATTGCATTTTATTCTGAATAGTGTAAAACATACTTGTAAAAATAGAATAATCACATACTTGAACTCATAAAGAGCAAGGTCAAAGCAGAATGCCAAATATTTTGAGTCAGATATTAACAATATATCAAAAGCTGTGATAAATAGGAGAAATATTTAAAGCAACAAATAATGTACAGGACATTCTTTCATGAATATGCTTCTATATAGAAAATTAAAGTAGATGGCATAAATTTTACATGCTCAATAAAAAAGTAAACATAAATGGAAATCTTTTATAGCCTACATATTTTAAAAATAAAGAAGCAACTTAGGTTATATCTAAAAAATAAATAATACACATAAAAGAACAAAGCAAAAAATGTACACACCTGGCCCAAGGTATTTTGTCTAACAGTAAAAGACTTCATTTTAGAAAATACGAAAATCTCTCTCATTTTTAAAATTCTTGGTTTCTTTGGGTTTTTATGTGTAATCTATTGCTAGTTACAAAGTCCCCCCAAACAATGATAATAATAACAAAAACCCTTGATGAAAATTAAAGTATATATTGAAAAATTTTATGAGTACATACCT
>NW_012101388.1:3177783-3197080 GCF_000951045.1 Mandrillus leucophaeus | reverse complement strand
AGTTGAGGTAAACTCCAATTCTGCCACTTAAAAATAAGACTAACTTCTCTGAATCTTTATTTCTTCCTCTATGATCTAGAGATAAGAAAACCTGCTTGTGATTAACATACATTCAAATGAAGATTTAAAAAGTATCAGGTATATATTAGGAATATAGGAGGTACTTAATAACTACATTTAAAAATTCCGTAAGAGGATAGCACAGTATTATCATCAACATCTAATAGATAAAAAAATGGAAATCACAAGGGCTTTTGAGATTTTCAGAAAAAATGTTATGATAATATAAAATCCTGACAATGACTGGAGCACAGGTTTCTTGACTCCAAGGCCCGAATGCTTCATTTTCCTACAAAGTATGGGAGGTTATTGTTGGGTATAGGCCGGTATTTTTAACCTTTATTTGTTCAAATGTGTTCAGATGTCACAAGAGAGATTTTGACTATCAAATTGAAGTGAAAGTTCAATACTTTTATCATTATAATTGCATTTTATTCTGAATAGTGTAAAACATACTTGTAAAAATAGAATAATCACATACTTGAACTCATAAAGAGCAAGGTCAAAGCAGAATGCCAAATATTTTGAGTCAGATATTAACAATATATCAAAAGCTGTGATAAATAGGAGAAATATTTAAAGCAACAAATAATGTACAGGACATTCTTTCATGAATATGCTTCTATATAGAAAATTAAAGTAGATGGCATAAATTTTACATGCTCAATAAAAAAGTAAACATAAATGGAAATCTTTTATAGCCTACATATTTTAAAAATAAAGAAGCAACTTAGGTTATATCTAAAAAATAAATAATACACATAAAAGAACAAAGCAAAAAATGTACACACCTGGCCCAAGGTATTTTGTCTAACAGTAAAAGACTTCATTTTAGAAAATATGAAAATCTCTCTCATTTTTAAAATTCTTGGTTTCTTTGGGTTTTTATGTGTAATCTATTGCTAGTTACAAAGTCCCCCCAAACAATGATAATAATAACAAAAACCCTTGATGAAAATTAAAGTATATATTGAAAAATTTTATGAGTACATACCTCCAATATATATTTTGCTGGGGAGGTAGATTTAAGTTTATATAGCCTGTACATTGTTGTCAACACAAATAACAACAAGGCTGACGTGAAGCAACAAATCTGTCTACAGGATCACAAATAAAACATAAACAGTAGGAGGTCTCATAGCTATTTAAGGAACGTCATGGGCTTTGAAAGCCTTTCCACATGAATCATGGTGGTTTGTCTCCCAAATGCTCTAAAATTATTTTTTAAATGTTGGCAATTTCACAAATGTTTTATTAACAAAATATCCTTTAAGTATGTGCTATTTTGTGAAGCTGCAATTGGATTATTTTTCTTATAAGTGTCCATAAACAGTTGGAATTTATTGCCAATTAAAGACAGAAAAAGTGCCTGAGTCAAGGATATGATGATGTTACTGACATAGATACTACTACAAGAGATTAATTTATATCACTTTGAAAAGACCATGTGCTAAAGCTATGTTAAATCTGTCACCTGGGCACAGTGTGGAGAGTGAAAAGAATTCTGTGTTAAGAGCCTGGGATGCAGGGTCAAATTTTCCTTGACTGTACTTCCCATATAACCTTAAGCAAGATGGTTAAGGTTCCAAAGGAACTCTTTTGGTTACTTGAAAGGCAACCCCCCAGATAATCCCTTGAGGTGCCTTTGCTGTTTTGCTCTGTGATTCTATCATTTTGCTCTCATTTTCCTAGACTCAAGGATTAGACATTTCCTAACTTAGAAATCATGGAGCATCTGCTGTATATCTTCCTTTGTTTTGTCTTTGGGTTGTCTTTCATGTCTGTGAGCAACCAAGTCCAACATATTTTATATGTGGAAGAGAGATCTCTATGCCATCTTTTTGGTTCCCAGAGAATGCTGAAGAACCCAGGTGCTGGAAAAAACAAAAATCACGTGAAAAGCTATTTTGCAACACAGTAAGAATTTCTACTTCAAGTTGGGTTTATGACATGCCAGTCCATAATCTACAAGCGGGGAGGATGATGAAATAAGCCTTACAGATGGACTCTAGCAAGAAAACTCTGAAGTTGCCATTGGAAAGCAAAAGATACATTATGAGGCAAGTACCATGATTATAAATTAGATGGAAACCACTCTTCTCCAGCCTTAGAAAGAACCGCAATGTGAGAAGCTCTGATTTATAAATGATTGATTTTATGAATAAAATATGAAAGTTTTGTCCTTTCAAATAGATAGTTATTACACAGCTATAAACCTTGGCAAACATTTAATTTATGTAATATAAGATTCTTTTAAAAATTTGAAGATGACAAAGATAACTTTAAGTTCTTTCAATAATTAGATAATAGAATCTATGAGCTATAAAAATTCATAAATCAAAGCATTATGAAGTAGGAGTTGATAAATTTTAGAGCTTGTTCAGGTTATAATATTCATCTTATTTCAGAGTTTCCTGCACACCCTCAGTGTTGCTGTTATTGAATAAAATTTCAGACTTTTGCCTAATAAAAATGTTCTTAGCAAGATTTTTGTTCTGCTATAGGGCTCAAATTCTGTATGACCCAGTATGATTACTTCCTTATATCTTTATTTAGGTGATTGCAAAATAGTTGATATGTTCTGTGGACCAAACCTTTATGAATCTGAAGACCATAATGAAAATAGTGTGCCTTCATGTGTTCCTTACACCTGAATGCAAGAAAATGCACATATTTTCCCATTATCCAAGCAGTTTTTTTTTTTTTTTTTTTGAGACAGAGTCTTGCTCTGTTGCCCAGACTGGAGTGCAGTGGTGCTATCTCAGTTCACTGCAGCCTCTGCCTCCCAGGTTGAAACAATTCTCCTGCCACAGCCTCCTGAGTAGCTGGGATTACAGGCACCTGCCACCACGCCCAGCTGATTTTTATATTTTTGGTAGAGACAAGTTTTCATCATGTTGGCCAGGCTGGTCTGGAACTCCGGACCTCAGGTGTTCTGCTTGCTTTGGCCTCCCAAAGTACTGGGATTACAGGTGTAAGCCACCATGCCCAGCCCCAAGTAGTTCTTGAAGAGAGAAATCATGCAGAAAAAAAAAAAAAAAGATGACTTTTGAGAGTCAAATGAATGGTTATTGGTCATCAGCTCTTGTAAAAGGAGCAAAGGGTGAGAGAAAAATAATAGATTTGCCATTTGACTCAGATAAGAATGCAGCTATTGCTTATCAGAGAGAAATGTTACAAAACCAAATCCAAATGTTTGGTAAATATAGAAGGGCTATAATGGCATGGAAGTGTGTTGCTAAGTGAAATTAACTGAGTGTTCAGCACACAGTACTGACTAAGAATTGGGTTGTGATGTCATATTGCTTTCACTCAAATCCTCACTGCACGATTTACTAATTATAGAATCTTTGGTAAAATACTGTAGTCATCCTTTCATCTGAGGTGTAGCTTTCCCTGGTTTCGGTTACCTGCAATCAACATGATCCTAAAATATTAACTAGAAAATTCTATAAAGAAACACTTTCTAAGTTTTAAATTACAATTCCATTCTGAGTATTATGATAAAATCTCATGCTATCTTGTTCTGTCTTACCTAGGATGCAAATCATTCCTTTGTCCAGTGTATCCACACTATAGATGCGACCTTCCTGTCAGTCACTTGGTAGCCCTCTGGGTTAGCAGATTGACTTGTATAGTATTACAGTGCTTGCGTTAAAGTAACTCTTATTTTACTTAATAATGGTTTCAAAGAGCAAGAGTGGTGATGCTGGCCAATTGGATATGCCGAGGAGAAACAGTAAAGTGTTCCTTTTAAGTAAAAGGGTGAATTCTAAACTTAATAAAGAAAAAAAGGTTATATGCTGAAGTCGCCAAGGTCTACAATCAGAACAAATCGTCTACCAATAATATTGTGAAGAACAAAAAGAAATTTGTGCTAGTTTTGCTGTCACACCTCAAACTGCAAAACTTGTGGTCAAAGTAAGTGATAAGTAGTTAGGAGGAAAAAGGGATTATATTTGTGGGTAGAAGACATGAGCAGAAAAAAATCTCAATTGATGGCAATGTGTGAACCAGAAAGCACCGAGCCTTTATGGAAACTTTAGTAAAGGATCTCCTGAAACAAGTGACAGCAAGCCATTTACTGCAAACAAGGGATGGTTACACTGATTCAGGAATACAGAAGGTCAATAGTAACCTAATGCTGTGTCACAATGCCTGTCATTCACTTCACTTCCTCTCATCACATAGGCAATATATCATCTCATATCATCCTAAGAAGAAGGATGGGGATAGTATAATAAGGTATTTTAAGAGAGAAAGAGATAGAGAGTAAGACAGTAACAGAATACATTCACATAACTTTTATTGTAGTACAGTGTTATAATTGTTCTATTATTTATTGTTAATAACCTCTTGCTGTGCCTAATTTATAAATGAAATTTAACATAGGTATGTATGTATAGGAAAAGACATATATAGGGTTTAGTCCTATCTATTGTTTCATGCATCCACTGGGGATCTTGGTGCATATTCCCTTTAGCTAAGGGGGAACTACTGCAATATGAATTTTAAGACTCAGTTTCCTTATGTGCATAATGGAGATAATATATACGTCATAAATGAGACAATGCATATAAATTGCTTAATACCATGCTGGGCACAAAGTAAAAGCCCAGGAGATATTAATGTAGCCAAGAACATTCTAAGTGCTTTATCTTGTGTATCCTCAGCAATACAGTGAGTTAGGTACTATTGTCATCCTCCCCATATTATCAGTGAGGAAACCAGGCCAGCGAGAAGTTAATAACTTGCTCAAGGTAACAGCAATAGCCCTTGGAGGGGTTTAGATTCTAATCCAGCATTCTAGGTACATATTTCTCACTACTATGAGGCACACAGAAGCCACATACTTAAATGCCTGCAAGGGGCTGTTGGTAAGACAAATAACTGAAATGACCAGTACAAGTCAAAAGAGAGTTGGTGCATTCACTTTTTACATTTTTTGATATTGTGCTTATCTGGCAAAGAAATTTCTGAGGCCAAATTTAGTCTGCAGCTTATTTGCAGTCCCTGAAAATCAAAGTATTTGAAGGTAAATTTACATCCTGGCTAGGCTGGCGTTTGCATATTAATGGAATGGTTGGTTTTCCTCCATTTCATGGGCCCCTAGTGTCCACAAGTGTGGAAAATAAAGGAAAGAAAATCTTAGCACTGAGTAAGTGATACGGAACATTCATTTTCCAGAGGGTACTTATTGTCTATTCTTTAGTAATGAGTGGGCTCCTTCTTTATTTTAATGTCCTTGATCAACTGTATAACAGAGAGGCAGGCATTTTGCAAGTCTTCAAAGGTGGAATGGAAGTGTGACTGTTCAAAAATAAATTAATGAGAAGTAGAATGAATAGATTTTTTTTTGGACTGACTGACTGAGGGGTTTTCCCAGCACTTCTGAAAACATCAAGTTCTAATAGGATTTTAGAGAAAATTAACTGGAGACTTAGAATCACTGCACTGGATTGTAGACCTTATTCTTCTTTGAGTCACTTTGTGAGTTAAGATAAATTTCTTAACATCTCGTCTATTTCCTCAGCTATAATTAAAATGGTCTGAGGAGGATAGTCTTTAGATTTTCTTCGATTCTAAAATGTCTCTATGTCCATGCTTTTACCTTCATCCTTTATCAAAATTCATTTTATGGTGACAAGTAGACTTTTGGGTGCCTTTGGTATAAATCAAGTTGTGAGAGTTAAAAATTTAGAAGAAATGATTTAAATGGTGACATTTTATCAAGCTTGATTAAATCTTGAAATACATCTGTCTTGAGTGTTGTATTGTACTGACTCATTTAAAATATTCTAGGTAAGTAACAGGATGTATAAATATATAGAAAAATTAATCATAATCTGTATTAAAAATGTAGTCTATTTTGTTGTTAATTTATAGAATTAGTAATGCTTAAAGACAGGTGTTATGATCTTTTAGGAGTTAAGCAACAGATCTACTGCCCTCGAATGAATACTGTGCAAAACCCAGCAATTTCAACAGTTCTTACTCTATTCTGTTACTTCAGTCCTTGAGGTCAATAACTTGTTTTGCACAGTATTAATTTAATGTATTTATGCATGTACATAAGTATGTATATATGTTTTGCCTTCATAGCCATATTAAAATACATGGTCAATGAGGTCAGGAATTTTTGTCTGATTTATTAATTTCTGATCCCTAGACCTTAGAAAAGTAGGCACACAATGTATATTTTTAAATACATGAATGAATGGAGAACTTCACTTCACAAATATATCATTTAAATTAATCAAGAATAATTAAGAAATTATTGCTGTAAGATGGTGTTTGACAATGAAAGCAAGTGTTGTGCAAAATAATCACACTAAATTAGTAACAGCACTAATCGAAATTACACTGTCTTAAACTGACTTATCCCAATTTGATGGTCAGAACCTTCGGTAAATATTATTAGCCTTCAGTGGATGTAGTTCACAGCAACATGCCTCACTCTCATATCATTGCTGTAAGATGGTGTTTGACAATGAATACGTTAGATGGTGATGAGTGTTACAGAGAAAAATAATGCAGAGAGAAGGTAGAGAGTGTTGTGGGAATGGGTAGCTGCATGTAGTTTTAAGCAGTATAGTTAGGAAACAGCTAACTGCTACACTGACATTTGAGCAAAGGTCTGAGGAATGTGAGAGAACAAGTTTTGTGAATGAGGGGAGTTCCAAGAAGAAATAGCTGGTGTGCAGTGAAGGCACAGATGAGGAATCTCAGTAACAAGTCCTGTACAGCTGGAGCTGAGTAAGAGGGGAAGGGTCATAGGAGATTAGGAGGAAATGGGGGACCAAATTGTGTGGAACCTTGTAGATGCTTTCGTTGATTTTGGATTTTATTTTGCATGAAAAGGGAACCTGCTAGATTATTTTGAACAGAGGAGTGAGCTCTTTCCATTCATATTTAACAAGGGCATTCTGGTGTTAGATTGTGAATAAATAGATTGAAGGGGGGTAGGGGCAGAAGCAGGGAGATTAGTCTAGGAGGCTGTAATGGTTCACCTGGGAAATCATGGGAGCTCAGACCAAGGAGCAATGGAGAGTGTGAGAAGGGTTTGGATGCTATGTATATTTAGAGGGCAAAGTTGTGAGGATGGGTTGACAGATTAGATGCGATCTGTGCAAGAGTGAAAGGAGCTACAGATGACTCCAAAAGCTGTTGTCAGAGCACATGCAAGGTTGGAACTGCTGTTATATAAATAAGGAGGAAACTTCAGGAGAATCAGATCTTGGGGGAAGCTCAAGAGCTTCGTTTTCAACATATTAATAGTTGGCAGTGCCTATTAGACATGCAACTGGACACACTAGACAGTTGAGCATACATGACTGGAAATCGGGAGAGGTTTGGGTTTAAATGATATATATTGATCATCAGCACATAGATGTTATTTAAAATGTTATGAAACTAGGTAACTATGATCAGCTTAAGTGTGAATGCAAATAGGAAAAGGAAGGAGACCCCTAAGCTGAGACTAGGAACACCCCAGAAATAAGAGAGAAGGAGGTATAAGGATAAGAAACAAGAAAGGTAGCGTGAATATTATTTCAAGGAGGAAGGAATGATAAATTCCATAATGGTGTCACATGTCATTTCCTTCCTCTTTGATCTTTAAAAGTTAGAGCGGCTCTATTAAAAATATCTTTCAGGAACTGATATCACCTGAAATATTTTGAATATTTGAAACCCAAGGCTCCTTAGTCTGTAGACTGGGTCAGGGAGAAAGAGTTTCTATATTTGTAAAAATGTATTGCATTTGAGGGAGCCATGAAATCTGAACACCTGAGCAACTAAAATATCGGTGAATTCAGATCCTTTTAGTTTTTTCTCCCTTTTCGTGGAAGACAGATTTCTATAATATTTATGTGAGGTCAGCTGGATAGATCTATATGCCCTCCGCCAGAGAGCTCTGGAAATTACAGTTTGCTGAGCACCTGGGATGTGGAGTTGACAATCTGACAACTGTTGAGAAGTGACAAGAAGCCCTGCAATATTAAATGTTTTCTACAGGCACTACCTAAGGGCTGAACATATGTTTCTCTATTGATGAAAATGCATCTGTTTCACCCTTGGATGTAGCCATTTTTTAAATGTTCATTGGTAAGAACTATAAAGAATGTCAACATTTTCATCAAGAATTGGAATATGAACCAGGAAAAGATGAGTGAGAAAATATCTCATTTTTTCTAGTGTTTTATTATGAAAATGTTCAGTTAAATATTGAATATTGAAAGAATTTTCCAGTAGAAACCTGTATAGCCACCACCTAGATTTTACCAATGGATTTTTAAGTGTTTTATTACATATTTATACATCCTTCTACACATTCATCAATTTATCTTTTTTGTTTTCGAATGTACGTAAAAGTAATTTACCCACATCAGTTTTCTCCCAAATACTTTAGTATGTATATAACTAATTACAGGTCAATATTTGTTTATAGTTTTTCTTTTGATTTATATATGAAATGGACAAATCGGAAACGTTTTGCAACTCTACCCCCTGTCAAGCTATAGAATATTGCTATCACATTACCATCATCTGAATAGTTCTCTTGTGCTCTTTTCCACACATCCTCCACTCCTATTCCAAAAGTAGCCTCTGTTCTGATATCTTTTCATCAAAAATGAGTTTAGCCTGTTTTAGAACTTTGTATAAACAGAATCCTGCACTATTTTCTCATTCATGTAAGGCTTCTTTCATTTGATATGCTGTTGAAAAACATCTTATTTGAAGACAGGATACCTTTCATAAGGAAGCCAAAAGACTAATTAATTTAACTCTAAAGACCCAGTCAAATAAATGATTCAAGAAAAGGTACACAGAAATAGGAAGATATTTCTTTCGTCTGTGGCTTTCGGAGTAATATTGGTGTGTGTATTGCTGTAGGTAAAATCATCTTGAAATACAAATATACTATTTAAGAAGAGCAGGTGAGGAAGAAGGCTGATATATATGGACCATCTAATGAGCACCAGATATTTGACATGTGCTATTTTATTTAAACTTCATACCCCAAAAGAAATATTATCTTCATTTTACACATGAGCCATGTACTCCCAATTATACTCTGTTTCCCAGAGCTTTCTGCTACTCTGCATTAGGGAAACCAGGGCTCCCTGGCTAAGCTGTCATTCCTAGATAACCTTCCTTGCCTTCTCCTCATTGTTTTCCAGTTGCCTCATTTTCTAGAGTTTTGCTCCAGACTAGGTGGTAACAACTGGTTAATTACTTAAACTGCCATGGGTTGATGTCCTGTAAATGTTGTTATCCCATCATTTGTTTCTTATGCTAGATGTATTTATAGGTTGGTGCAAAAGTAATTGGGGTTTTGCTACTAAAGGTAATGGCAAAACCACAATTACTTTTGCACCAATCTAAATAGGAAGCTTGTGGGAGACAATGTCTGTATTTGAAGGAGAAACTCAATGGTCAGAATTGCAGGCTCTTCTTTAGATAGGTGAAATACACTGAAATAGGCAGGGATTTGTACATTTCTAACAGGTATATTTACTAACCTCATCAAACTTTCTAGATTGTTGCTCATGGTTTCTAGATGTATGCTTGTTTCCATATTCATCATTAGGAATTCAGGTATTTGAGACCCAGTTCAGGACTATAAACAAGAGTTCTAGTAACTTCAGACCAACTCAAGTTGCTTAATTAAAGCCTATATAGTACCCACATGAACAATATATCCAGGACTTGGTGTTTTGATTCCTTGACTTCCTTAGTTTCTGTAAATTCTTCATTCTGCTTCCCTCAACTGTGGTCATATCCTTGATCATCACAATAATTCATAACTTCCAGACCTTGATTTCAAGGATCTCACTCACTGACCACCACCTTCCTCCATTCATCTCTATCTAGTTCTGCAAGACCTTCAAGTTATTGCTCTTAAAACTTTTTTTTTTTTTTTCTAATCATGTTTTACACCCATGGTTCATACCTTTTTCCTTATCTACTCGGGGTACATAGTCCATACTTACAATCACTCTGTACCCTGCTACACTTGTCTGGAAGAAGCCCACATTTGGTTAAAAATAAATAAATGAATAAAAGCAGTCATCCACTTCATGCCACTCTTTCCAGCACCCAGAAAATGATGTAGCAGTATCTACTAAGGGATCTATACATATTCCATGAATGAAAATGGATGTATGGTTGAAGGTATGTAGTATACCAGGTTTATCTTGAATCTAATTTTCTTCAGGATATCAAGAACTACTTGGGACTGGGTGCCGTGGCTCACGCCTATAATGCACTTTGGGAGAATGAGGCAGGCAGATAACCTGAGGTCAGGAGTTCCAGACCAGCCTGACCAACATGGTGAAACCCCGTCTCTACTAAAAATACAAAAATTAGCTGGGTGTGGTGGTGCGCGCCTGTTGTCCCAGCTGCTCTGGAGGCTGAGGCAGGAGATTCTTTTTAATCCAGGAGATGGAGGCTGCAGTGAACTGAGACTGTGCCACTGCACTCCAGCCTGGACAACAGAGAGAGTTTGTCTCAAAAAAACAAAACAAAACAAAGAATTACTTGGGATGATATGGGTGAGACTAGATCATACCATGAAGAGAGTAACCTTATGGTCTGATTTTTTTTTGTATAACTTCCAATGGCTGCTCCATTCTACAGAGGTTACCACCAACAGCTCAGAGGTGCAACACATTGGAAGCTTCTAAATACCACCCCTTGGCAGTTGGCGGTTGCTCAGCATCCCAGGGGGCTTCTTCCAGCAGTTTATCTCACTTCCATTGGCAGTAGTTTCTTGGAATATCCTGTGCTGATACTGGTGACAGCTCCAAGAAATTCCTAGTAAAAAATGTATGGTGATCCTGGTGTCCATCCAGGATTGCTTCTCTCCTCATAAAGCTTCCGGCTACATTAAATCAGCACAGTTCAGAGTCTCGCAAAGACAGCTCCAGCTTTTTCAAAGACAGGCTATTTTTACATATTTGCCTTTCACGAAAATTATTTAATTTCCCCAAAGTGCTATAGATTAAGCAGTGAGTTTAGGAGCACAACATATGCCACATTCTTTATGAGTCTTCTGTCCAATTTTGGTGCAGGGTGATCTCTTGTTCTCTGAAGGAGCTCTTTACAGAACATGATATATGGAGTCCATCACTGCTTTCTGGCACTGGCTAAACTTGAGCATCAAGAGAAGAGCCCACTTTTTTCCCCATGTGTTTGCTCATGCGGTTCAGGTACTTGAATTTCATCAATAGTCCTAGATACAACGAGCTCCCTAAAAAGTTAGAAATGCAATTAGAACTGAATTTGTTAGCTCTGGGTTAGTTAAAAACATGTATACAATACAATCAAAATGGTCTATGATGTGTGAGAAGTTTTAGCAGTCTTTTCTCCTTTGGACTAGATCAGTTTCCCAATTTTGCCTGATTAAATAATCACTGGAAATGCTTGTTAAAAATCAAAACAAAATGTGGAAGCCCAGGCTCATCCCCTAGAGGTTATAATTCATTAGCTTTGGTGGTATTTGTTTTGGGGGTTTTGCAGGTCAGCTCTAATAGCAATAGCCATAGATGATTCAAATGATCAGCCACATTTGAGACATTCTAGGTAAGAAAATGGGAATGATGTCATTTTGCTTGCTCTTCCAATGTTCTCATACACTCACACTCAGGAGAGCAGAAAAGTCATCCTTTTTTCAGACTTTTTTCTCTCTGGAGGCTGAGTGGGCCAAGGAAATGTTAAAAGTGAGCTACCAGAGAATAAATGATTGTCAAATGGTAAAAGATTGCAGAAACTCAATTTCAACCCTAGATAAATGTGAATTCATTACTTATTCATTAAAGATATTAAGGCTTGCATAAATGACTTCAAATCCTACGAATGAAGATAAATAAAGTACAGTGATCATTGCATAGGATCAATGCTTAATAATGCACACAGTTGTTTAGGGAATATGAAGGATGTCTCTGATGTGGGAAAGTGTAACGCCTCAATAGCGTCTCTTTTCTGCTAGTCCACATGAGGCTTTCCCCAGAAATCAAATCTCCTCTCCCTCTCCTCCACTGCAATGGAAGGTTTAATGCTGATGGTCCAGTGTTAAAAATGAGTCTCTGAGATACAGGCATGATTGGCCCAACAGATTTTTCAGAGAGAAATGAGATTTTGAATTGTTATCAAGATAGGAAAGGGCGCAAAAAATTGGGAGATGTTGAGGTCAGTGCAAGCCTTGGACACAATCTGTACTTGCTTTAGATGGGAGTGTTCATGAGTGGTAAAAAGAACAACCGCCATGCAAAGTGGAGAATCAGGAGGGGTCTGGGCAGAACCCAAACCTCTGCTGGCTCCAAGATCTTTTCTTTTGTGTTACTTACTGCCTTCTACTTAACAATGTGGAGGGGCATTAGAAGCGCAGTCACACTCCAGGCAGCGATTGTTTGTGTGAGTAGACTTGGTTTTGTTGTACATATACATAATGCATGATAAAATGCATGTAACATATGCATATTTATATACATATGTTCATAACATACATGTATGTACATATGTATATACATGTTTATAATGCTATGGTGTGAATGTTTATATCTACCCAAAATTTGCCTGTTGAAACCTAATCCCCAGTTTGATAGTATTAAGAAATGGGACCTGTGAGAGGTGAGAAGGTCATGAGGGTTAACAAAAGAGGCCTGAGGCTCTTTTAAAATAAGCCTGAGGGAGCATGTTTGCCACTCTCACTATGTGAGGATACAGTAAGAAGGCTTTATCTATGACCCAGGAAACAGGTCCTTGCCAGCCACCAAATCTGCCAGCAGTTTGATCTTGAGTTTCCAGCTCTCCAGAAATACAAGGAATACATTTCTTTTGTTTATAAGCTACTCCATTTATAGTATTTTTTCAGCAGATTGAATGGATTAAGACATTGTTTAACATTGTCACAGGGTCAATGAAAGAAACTTTGAACAAGATTAAAGCTTCTTACTCTGCTTTTATATTTTTCAGTTTGTTTTTGTTTTTGTTTTTACATTAAATATATCCGTTATCGGATGCTTTCAATCTCTCTTTCTCTGTTTGGTTTTTTGAGATGGAATCTTACTCTGTCACCCAAGCTGGAGTGCAGTGGTACAATCTCGGCTCAATGCAACTCTGCCTCCTATGTTCAAGCAATCCTCCCGCCTCAGCCTCTTAAGTAGCAGGGATTAAAAGCATGTGCCACCAAACTTGGCTGATTTTTGTATTTTTAGTAGAGATAGGGTTTCACCATGTTGGCCAGGCTGGTCTCAAACTCCTGACCTCAGGTGATCTGCCTGCCTCCGTTTCCCAAACTGCTGATATTAACAGGTGTGAGCCACCACCCCAGCCAATGCCTTCAATCTCTCTACATTCTTTCCTCACTGTAAGGAGGAGTACAAAATTTGAGGCTAAGTATCTTCCCCTTAGAGTAGTATTTTCATTTTATTTAGAGACAATATCTTAGTTAAAAGCAATGAAGCTCTGCAGTCCTAATGCTCAGAGGAGAGAGAGAGAGAGAAAGCTTCTGAGGTAGTATGTTGGTTTTGCTGTTGAAAGATAAGGATAAGTAGAGATTCTACTAGAGATTCTACGTCTGACAGTCAAGTGTGGAAAGTTATTTAGAAACAATGAACACTGCTATACATAAGGTAGCACAGAAACCTGTAACAACATGGCAAATTCTTTACTTCACGCTTACATTTTGAATCTGTAAATATTTTCAGACCACAACTTAAGGGCATGTGTGATCAACAGAAAAATATATAATCTTTGCTTTTATTAGAGAAGAAAGTTGCAGAAACTTGGGCTTTAATCAGCTTTCTGCATGTTAAGTGAAATATTTATGTAAACTGATTTAGATTTTTATCTTAACTCTTATGCACATTTAGCATCTTGGTGTTTACTGATTAATAAATTAGATACAAGTTAGTTTAAATTGGAAAAATTGCTCACATATTTATATCACTTTAAATCCTTCACTATCTCACTATTTTTAGGCAATGATAGATTAGAAATAGAATAAAATGAAGACTAGAGAAATAGTTTAAAAATATTATCCTACTACATTGTTATAAATTGTGTTATTATATATTAAAATTTTTTCATAGACCTAAGAGCTCTTTACTTTCTTCTAATGTTAAAGAAAATTCAGGCATTTTGCGGGTCCTTAAAAGTATTGTGGGCCTGCAGCACTGTGATTCTGGGCCTAATGGGTCAGTTTCCCTGAAAACTCTTCACTCTTCCGGCACAGCCACTGTGATTATTTTTCAGGTCTCTTAAACATGGAATGGTATTTCAATAATCAGTTTTGGGCGCTTTTAATGTCTTGTATCCTCAGTGGGTGGCAGATTCCGCTCAGCTGTGGAGACTTACCTCAAAAAGTATCTTCTTGGTGAAGTAGAATTAGTCACACCAAGATGTTTCCTTGGCAGTTTGTACATAACTTTCTAGAACTGAAGGTAAACATGATCTTATCATTGTAAACACTCTTATAATATTGCTTACCATATTACCCCTTTGTTAAATAGTCTTATTTTTCAAAGAAGTTTACAGAAAAATTGAGCAAAAGGTACAGAGATTTTCCATATAGCCCCTTGCCTCACACAAGCACAGCCTCCCTCCACTTCACAATTCTGAACCAGAGTGGTACGTTTGTTACAATGGATGAACCTACAGTGACATCATTATTATTCAAAGTCCATAGTCGACATTAGGTTCTAGACTTAGTGTTGTATATTCTGTGGGTTTGGGCAAATGTATGATGACATATATCTACCATTATAGTATCATAAATAGTTTCACTGCCATACAAATCCTCTGTGCTTTGCTGTTCCCTCAACCCATAAGCATCACAGCTTTTCAGTGACTTTATGGTTTTACCTTTTCAAGGATGTCATATAGTTGGAATTATACAATCTGTGGCCTTTTCTGATGGACTTCTTTCACTTAGTAATATATGTTTAATGTTCTTCTATGTCTTTTGATGTCCTGATGGCTCATTTCTTTTTAGGGCTGAATGATATTTCATTCTCTGGAGTCTTTTATCTACAGAAGGACTCTTGGTTGCTTTCAAATGTTGGCAGCTACAGCTGCTATGAAGATTTGTGTGCAGGTTTTTCTTTGGACACATTTTCAACCCCTTTAAGTAAATACCAAGGAGTGTGATTGCTGTATGATATGGTAAGAGTATGTAAGTCTTGTAAGAAATTGCCAGACTGTCTTCCGAAGTAGCTATGGCATTTTGCATTCCCACAATAAATGACTTTCTGTTGTTCCACATCCTACCAACATTTAGTGTTGTCAGCGTTGAGGATTGTGGCCATTCTAATAGCTGTGTAATTGTATCTCATTATTGTTTTGATTTGCATTTCTCTAATGACAAATGATATGGAACATCTTTTTATATGCATATTTACAATTTGTATATCATCTTTGGTGAGTTTCCTGTTAGGTCTTTGGCTCATCTTTTAAATTGTATGGTTTGTTTTCTTGTAGTTGAATTTTAAGTGTTCTTTGTGTATTTTGGTTACAATTTCTTTATTAGATTTTGTTTTTGCAAATATTTTCTCCCAGTCTGTGATTTGTCTTTTTCTTCTTTTGACATTGCCCTTAGTGGAACAAAAGTTTTGCATTTTAATGAACTGCAGCTTATCAATTAATTTTGTAATGAATTATGCCTTTGATGTTGTATCTAAAAAGCTATCACAATATCCAAGGACATCTAGGTTTTCTCCTATGTTATCTTCTAGAAGTTTTATATTTTTTAGTTTTATATTTAGATCTATGATCCATTTTTACTTAATTTGGGGGAAGGTTGTAAGGTCCATGTCTAGATTATTATTATTGTTTGCATGTAGATTCCCAGTTCTTCCAACACATTTTGTTGAAAATATTATTTTTGCTTCATTGTATTGCTTTTGCCTCTTTGTCCATGATGAGTAGAATATATTTATATAATCTGGGTCTATTTCCTGGCTCTCTGTTCTGTTTCATTGATCTATTTGTCTATTCTTTTGCCAATAGCACCTGTCTTGATTACTGTAGTTTAAGGTAACTCTTAAAGTCAGGTGGTAAGAATCCTCAACTTTTTTCTTTTCTGTTAAAGTTGTGTTGGCTTATCTAAGTCTTTTTCAACCACATGTAAACTTTAGAATCAGTTTGGCATTATCACAAAAATGATGGGATTACATTAAATCTGTAGTTACAGATAAATCTGGGAAAAGATGACATCTTGATAATATTGAGTACTACTATCCATGAACACAAAATATTCTAAGTCTGACAGAAGTGTCACCCATTTATTTAGTCCTTTTAAAATTGATTTCATTAGACTTTATAACATTTTGCATATAGATTTTGTACATATTTTGTTAGATTTATACCTAAATATTTTGTTTATTTGGGTGCTAATGTAAATGGCATTTTGTTTTTAATTTCAGATTCCACTTATTCTTTGATGATATATAGGAAAGCAATTGAATTTTGTATATTAACCTATTAGTCTTATATCCAAAAACCTTATAACGTTTTTTTTCCAGGAGTCTTCTGTTGTTGATGATGATGATTCTTTTAGACTTTCTACACAGACAATCATGTTGTCTATGAACAGAGTTTTAGTTCCTCCTTCCAAATCTGTGTATATTTATTTCATTTTCTTATCTTATTGCATTAGCTAGGACTTCCAATATAATGTTGACAAGCACTTATGAGAGGGACATCCTTGCCTTGTTCCTGATCTTAGAGGGAAAGCTTTTAGTTTCTCACCATTAAGTATAATGCTAACTCTAGGTTATTTGGTAAAAGTTCTCTGGAGAGTAAGGGAAATTTTCCTTTATTCATAGTTTGATAGAGTTTTTGTCATAATGGGTGTTACATTTTGTCAAGTGCTTTTTCTACACCTATTGACATGATAATGTAAATTTTATTCTTTATTGTTGATGTGATAGATTACATTAATTGATTTTTGAATGTTGAACTAGCCTTGCAAACCTAGAATAAATGTCTCTTACTCATGTTGCATAATAATCCTTTTTATACATTGTGGAATTTGATTTGCTAATATTTTGAGTATTTTTGCATGTTTACGAGAAATATTGGTCTGTAGTTTTCTTTCTTTAGTGTCTTTATCTGGTTTTCATGTTAGGATAATGATGGCTTCATAAAATGACTTAGGGAGTATTTCCTCTGCTTCTGTCTTCTGAAAGAGATTGTAGTGAATTGCTATAAATTTTTTCTTTAAATGTTTGGTGGAATTTACCAGCAAACCCATCTGGGTTTGCTACTTTCTGCTTTGGAAAGTTATTAATTACTGATTCACTAACTCTAATAGATGTAGACCTATTGAAATTGTCTATCTTCTTGTGTGACTTCTGGAAGTTTGTGTCTTTAAATAAGTGATTTATTTTACCCAGTTATCCAATTTATGTAATAGAGTTGTTTATATTATTATTTTATTAACCTTTTGCTACCTATGGGATCTGTAGTGATTTCCCATAATCCATTTCTGATATTAATTTGTGTTTCTCTCTTTGTTTTCTTATATGATAGGGGCTTATATATTTTACTGATCTTTTCAAAGAACTAGCTATTGATTTTGTTCAATTTCTCATTACTTTTCTGTTTTCAATTTCATTGATTTCTGCTCCAATTTTATTATTTTTTATTCTGTTTACTTTGGATTTAATTTCTCTTCTTTTTCTAGTTTCCTGAAGTGGATGCTTACATGATCGACTTTAGATCTTTGTTCTTTTCTATTTTTTATTTTAAGTTCCTGGATACATGTGCAGGACTTGTGCCATGGTGGTTTGCAGCACCTATCACCTAGATAGTAAGCCCTGCATGCATTAGCTATTTATCCTGATATTCTCCCTCCCCCTACCCCCATGACAGGCCCCAGTATGTGTTGTTCCCCTCCCTGTGTCCTTGTGTTGTCATTGTTCAGCTCCCACTTACAAGTGAGAACATGCAGTGTTTGATTTTCTGTTCCTGTATTAGTTTGCTGAAGATAATGGCTTCCAGCTACAGCCATATCCCTGGAAAGAACATGATCTCATTCTTTTCTGTGGCTGCATAGTATTCCTTGGTGTATATGTACCACATTTTCTTTATCCAGTCTGTCACTGATGGGCATTTGGGTTGATTTCATGTATTTGTCATTGTGAATAGTGCTACAATGAACATATATGTGCATCTATATTTATAATAGAATGATTTATATTCCTTTAGGTAACACTCCTCTATGAAAAGAGTAATGGGAATGCTGTGTCAAATGGTATTTCTGATTCTAGACCTTTGAGGAGTCACCACACTGTCTTCCACCATGGTTGAACTAATTTACATTCCCACCAACAGTATAAAAACTTTCATATTTCTCCACAGTCTCACCAGCATCTGTTGTTTCTTGACTTTTTAGTAATTGCCATACTGGCTGACATGAGATGGTATATCATTGGGGTTTTGATGTACATTTTTCTAATGATCAGTGATGTAATATATGCATTCAATGCTACACATTTTTTAAAGCACAGCTTTCACACACTCCACAAATTTTGACAAGCTAAATTTTCATTTTCAGACAGTTCAGAATGTAGTTTCTATTTCTTTTGAGATTTCCTCTGAGTCCATGTGTTATTGAGAATTGTATTGTTCAATCTTCAAGTACTTTACATTTTTTTCAGCTATTTTTCTGTTATTGACTTATAGTTTAATTTCATTGCGGTCTGTGATCAGAGATTGTAAAATTTCCAGTCTTTTACATGTTTAAGATGTGTTTCATGGCCAAAAGTTGGTCTATTTTGGTGTATATTCCATGGGTTTTGAGAAGAATATATATTCTGCTGTTATTGGGTAGTTTACAAATGCCAATTATATACAGTGATTGATGGTAGTGTTCTGTTGGGCCGTGTCCATACTGATTTTCTATCTGTTGGATCGCTCCATTTTACATAGGGGTGTTAAACATTCTATAATGTGAATTTATCCATTTCTCCATGCAGTTCTGTCAGTTTTTACCTTATGTATTTTGGCGTTTTATTAGGTACATACATATCGAAGATTGTTATGCCTTCTTGGAGAATTGACGCCTTTATCATTGTGTAATGCTGCTCTTTATCCCTGATAATTTTCTTTCCCCTGCAGTCTATTCTGTCTGAAATTAATATACCTAGTCTTCTTTTGTTCTCCTCTCCTCTCTCTTCTTCTCTCTTTCTCTATCTTCCTTCTCTTTCTCCCTTCCCTTCCCTTTCCTTCT
>NW_012101388.1:3095897-3177615 GCF_000951045.1 Mandrillus leucophaeus | reverse complement strand
TCTCTCTTTCTGTCATACTTTAGAGACAGAGTTGCTATGTTGCCAAGTTAGTCTTGAACTCCCAGGCTTAAGCCACCCTCCTCAGCCTCCTGAGTAGCTGGAACTACATGTGCCACCCCAATCTGCTTTCTTTTGATTAGTGTTAGCATGGTGTATTTTTCTCCATCCATCACCTTTAATTTATACGTGTCTTTATGTTTATAGCAAACATAGAGTTAGGTCTTGTTCCTTGACCCACTCTGACAATCAGTGCCTTTTAATTAGTGTTTTTAGACTATTAACATTTAAAGACGTTATTGATGTTGGATTATTATCCATTGTATTTCTTACTGTTTTCTATTTATTTCCTTTGTCCTTTGTTCCTATTTTTGTTTTCCACTCTTTTTCTGCCAGTTTTTATTTTAGTTAAGCATTTTATATGACTCAATTTTCTTTTCTTTCTTAGCATATTATTAATGTCTTTTTTTTCTTTTCTTTTTTTTTTTTTTTTTGACAGAGTCTTGCTTTGTCACCCAGGCTGGAGTGCAGTGGCATGATCTTGGCTCACTGCAACCTCTGCCTCCTGGGTTCAAGTGATTCTCCTGCCTCAGCCTCCCTAGTAGCTGGGACTACAAGCGTCTGCCACCATGCCCAGCTAATTTTTGTATTTTTAGTAGAGACGGGGTTTCATCATATTGGTCAGGCTGGTCTTGAACTTCTGACCTGGTGACCAACCCACCTTGGCCTCCCAAAGTGCTGAGATTACAGGCCTTTTTTTGTCCCACAGTTATTTTGGGGTTCCATTTTTTTCAGCTTTTTTTTTTATCTTTGCTTTTCAGTTTTGGAAGTTTCTACTGATATATCTATCTCTACATATAGATATATCTATATATCTACACATAGATATATCTGTATATCTACACATAGATATACTCTCAAGCTCAGAGATGCAGTATATATAGACATATTCTTTATAGACATACTCTCAAGCTCAGAGATTCTTTTCTCAGCTGTGTCCAATTTACTAATAAGCTCATCAAAGGTATTCTTCACCTATGTCACAATGTCTTTTTTTAATTAATTTTCTTTTTGATTATTTCTTAGAACTTAGTCTTTGTTCTTACATTACCCATATGTTTTTACACATTGTCATTTAAGCCCTTAGTATATTAATCATAGTTGTGTTACTGGAAAAAGGTCCCAATCCAGAACCCAAGAGGGGTCTCTTGGACCTCACACAGGAAAGAATTCAGGCTAAGTCCATAAAGTGAGAGCAAGTTTAATAAGGAAAAAAAGGAATGAAATAATGCCTATTCCATAGGCAGAACAGCAGAGTGGACTGTTTGAGTAAGTATAGTTATTTTTTGATTGTATGCTAAATGAGGGGTAGATTATTCATGAGTTTTCCAGGAAAGGGGTGGGCAATTTCTGGAACTGAGGGTTTCATCCCCATTTAGACCGTATAGGGTAACTTCCTGATGTTGCCATGGCATTTGTAAACTGTCATGACACTGGCAGGATGGTCTTTTAGCATGCTAATGCATTATAACTGGCAAATAATAAACGGTGAGGATGACCAGAGGTCACTTTCATCACCACCTTGATTTTGGTGGGTTTTGGTCGGCTTCTTTACCACAACCTGTTTTAGCATTAAGGTCTTTGTGACCTGTATCTTGTGCCGACCTCCTGTCTCATCCTGTGACTAACAATGCTTAACCTCTTGGGCGTGCCACCCATAAGTCTCAGCCTTATTTTACCCAGCCCCTATTCAAGATGGAGTCTGGTTCGAATGCCTCTGGCAGTCGTTTTAAATTTCCAGTCTGATAATTTCAATATCCCTGACATATTTGAGTCTGGTTCTGATGCTTGTTCTATCCCTTCAAACTAGGTTTTGTGCTTTTAGTATCTCTTTTGATGTTTTTTTAAAAGTTGGAAATGATGTTAGTTAGATGGAAACTAACAGAATGCTTTAGTGTATTTCTGAATGTATACTTTTTCTCTCCTCCTGCCAGAACTATGAAGGAATTTCTCTCCAGTATTCACTGTGAGGACCTGGTAGTGCTCCAGGAAGTAAAACTCACAGAAGTATGAGGGCTCCTGTGATGGCTAATTTTATGTGTCAAATTGACTGGGCCATTGGGTGCCCAAATATTTGGTCCAATATTGTTTGTGGTGTGTCTGTGGGAGTGTTTCTGGATAAAAATTAACATTTGAATTAGCAGACTGTGCAGAGCAAATTGCCTCCCCGACTCCCTACTGTGAGTGGCCCTCACCAATCAGTTGAATACCTGAACAGAACAAAAACACTGATTAAGAGGGAACTTCTTCCTGACTCCTTGGGCTGGAACATCAGTCTTTTTCTGCCTTTAATCTTGAACTGAAAGCTTGGCTCTTCTTGGCTGTCATACCTGTGGACTCAAACTAGAACTTACCTCATTGACTTTCCTGGTTCTCAGGCTTTCAGACTTAGACTAGAACTACACCATTTGCTCTCCTGAGTCTCTGGTTTGCGGACTGCAGATCTTGGGACTTGTCAGTCTCCATAATCATGTGTGTCCATTCTTATATTAAATGTATTTATATATGTACATCCTGTCAGTTCTGTTTCTCTGGAGAACCCAGGTTAACAAAGCACCATCCTCCTGGAGTCTTTAACGCTCAGTCTTGTCAATAATGAACCTGTAGCAGTTCATCAATGACAGCCCAAGTTTTCCTACACCAGGACTGGCTCCCAAGGAGACTTCTGCCTGTGAGTTTCTGTTTCAGTAAGTGATAATTTTCGATATTCACATGTCTGCCTTCCAAATTTGAGGGCAGTGATTTGCACTGTGACTTCAGTTCTCTGACAGATCTAAGAATTACTGATTTTGTAATGTTTGTTCAACTTTTTACTTGTTGGGACAAAATGATGACTTCCAAGCTCCTCACATGCTAGACCAGCAACCAAAAGACTTCCACATCTGTTTTTCAATGAATGTTTTACTTTGGAATACTTTTAGATTTACAATACAGTTGCAAAGATAGTACAGAGAGTTCCCGCATACCTATCACCCAGTTTCAGTTCCCCCTACTATTATTATCTTGCATTAATGTGGTACATCTATCAAATCTAATAAACCAACGTTAATTCTTTACTGTTAACTAAACTCCAGGTTTTATTCCTGATTTCACCAGTTTTACCCAATAATGTTTTTTTTTCTCTGTGCCAGAATTTCACATTTTATTTTGTTATTATGTTCCTTAATCTCCTCCAGTCTATGATAGTTTCTCAGGATTTTCCTTGTTTTTCATGACCTAGATGGTTGTGAGGAAGAATTATCAGGTTTTTGTAAACTGACCCGTGCTTTGTGTTTGTCTTTTGTCTTTGTTTCCCTTGAAAAGAATATTGCAGATGTGAAGAGTCTTATTACCTCATATCTGGGGTACCACACTAATTTGTTGCTATACATCTGCATGTTTTTATCTTCATTGAGGACAGGTCTCTATGTTAAATTAACCATATTTGTATCTCCTTAGCAGGCAGAGCAATGCCTGAAAGGTATTAAGTATCCAGTGATGTATTTTGCATCAACCTAATAACACATTATTCAGTCGACTGTCTCTCTTGCTTGACAAGAAGCCTCTTAAAACTGAAGACCATGTCTTGTTTGTTTGTTCCCTTATCTCCTCAGCACTAAGCTCAGTGCTTAGTGTAAATAAATACTAAATGAATATTTTCAATTTTATGTTAAACTCATTTTTGTAGCTATTTTCAAGGACCTATTACATTTAATGTGTTCACACAGAGAAAGTAGTTGGCAAGTCAAATAATCCTATGCTTTTGATAAGTGGTTGTTTTTTGTGGGAAGTAGAAATGAGCCACAAATTAATGCTCTTTTCTGTTTGCGGATATCAGTCCAACTTGATATTTGTGTAAGAATTACTTACAAAGTTCTTATTTAAGCCCTGTCTCTTAATGGTGCCTTCAGGGTCTGTACTAAGAATTCTTATTCATTAGCTGTTCATTTCTTTACTAGCAGACAATCTAAGTGTTCCTGGCTTAAGTTGAACTTGGCCTAGCAATTTATGATGGGGGAGCTAAAATCATAATAGTGAAGGTGATACAGAAGAACTCCAAATTAAAGAATTGATAAAGATAAATAGGGTTGGCATGTAGAACAAGGCACAGTCTAAATGCCTTCAATGGAGGAATATTTACATAAATTATGAAAAATTCATATAATAAACTATTAATCATTAACATTTTTGTTTAAAAATATTTAATGGCTTCTTTAAGTTTTTGTTCTTAATCAGATGCATAATATTTGCCAAAAAGTTAACACAGACTTGTAAAAGTAGAACGTAAAGAATGCCCCAAATTCAACCCACTCTTTTCTCTGTTTGTGTGATATTTAAGAGACAGACAAGCTGATGTAGTGGCAGAAGAAAGGAATAGACAGAATGAGAATACACTGGCTTCAACAATATTGTTTTGTAGCATTTCATTTTTTGTGTGAGTGATCCACACATTTTTGGATATTGAATTTGCTCCAAATAATAGATCTTGTTGAAAGTTTAGATGCTTCACAATTTCCAGACTTAAAAAAGTACAAAACAGAATAGTTAAAATCAATTTAAGTTTAAAAAAAGTAAAATAAGGTAGCAAGATATTTTTTAAGTGACTAAAATATTTAATCATTTTGATCAGTTTAATGTTCTATTTAATACCATAAATTATGAATATCAAAAATCAATGGTTATGCCAATATTTTGATTTTAATATTAACTCTTTCAATATTTAATATATTAAAAATATTTTATAGTGGGCCAAAATTTACACTAGTTAAAAGAACAAGGACTAGGTGTATTTATTTTCAATTCATTATGAGTTTCATTAAATTATTTTTTGTTTCCCCTCTTGCAATTGGTTCCTTAAGGTCTTTTCTCTGTATTGTTTTATTTTATAATATATTCACTTATGTATGACTACCATAAGGTTCTGTAAACAAATAATACTATACTAATACTACTAATAATAACCATTTAGTAGGGTATTTACTAAATGCAAAAAACTGGACTTACGGTTTTACAACAATAGCTGACATAATCTCTACCATAGTTATTTAGGTGTTATCTATATAATTTTGCTGATGAGAATAATATATTCACTTATGACTATCATAAGGTTCTGTGAACACGTAATAGTATACTAATGCTACTATTAATAAATTACCATTTAGTATGGTATTTACTAAATGCAAAGGACTGGGCTAATGATTTTACAACAATAGCTGACATAATCTATGCAATGATTATCTGGTCTAGGTATTGTCTATATCATTTTGCTGATGAGAAAATGGATAGGATAGACTTTCCAAAGGTCATATCATAAATGACAGAGGAATTAAAACTGAAGTCTTTAGTTCTACCTAGTCCCAGGCTTTTTCACAAGGCTCTCTATGCTGACTCCCAAAACATCTTATTGGAAATACTTTTTCTACCTATTATGTCATCTGTTAGGGAAGCCATGTGTCTCAATGTAGTGTGCTATAGATGGTGAATCTAGCTCATGCTTATTTTACCTGTTTCCCACATTTCATCCATTATCTCAACTTTAAGTCAGCGAAGACATCATGATATAGCATATAAACATTGTTCTGTGGATACACAGATCAAGTGAGGCTCCACTATTTAGTAGTATTTACTTAATAATTTTCAACCTCAAATTCCCACTCTAGTGCTTTCATAGCTTACATTTGTGAAGACTAAATAAGAGAGGACTCGTATAAAGCACCTCACACAGACTTCACACACACGTTGAGTACTGCCTTAGTTTCCTTCTGTTGCTGTAACAAATTATCACAAACTTAGTGCCTTAAAACAACAAAAAAGAAAATCTTACCTTTCTGGAGGTCAGAAGACCAATGTGGGTTTCATAGGAGATAAAATCAAGATGTTGATTTTGCAGGACTTTTCCTTAGTTCAGCTAAAGACTGGGTTCTTGTCTGACCCATGGCCATGGAAATTTAGGCTCGTAGATGGTTTAAAGGGTGAGTAAAGCAGGGTTTTATTGGGTGAAAAGGGAAAAAAATGGGGAGAAACAGAGATCCTCTGCAAGGCTAGAGTTCCGTGCTCGAGCGCTTCCTGCCCGCAGCTTGTATCCCAGGTTCCACACAGGAAGAGAAGGGGCCAGGCTCCCCTCTGCAAAGGGCACGACCTTCCCCGGGGCTCTACCCCAGTGGGCAGGCTGATTGGAGTTTTTCTGGGGACCCCCCTCCCACCTGGCTGTCTCATTGTTAAGCTGTGTTCCTTCTGGAGGCTGTAGAGGGCTATCTGTTCCTTGATTTTTCCAGCTTGATTTTTCCTGGGCTTGCGGGCTCTTTCTGCAATGACATTACTCAAGCTCTGCTTTCATCAAAGCATCTCCTGCTCAGCCTCTCTGTGTCTTTTTTTCCCCTATAAGGACCCTTGTGATTACACTGAGTTCACTCATGTAACTCAACCTATATCTCAAGATCCTTAATTTAATCGCATATACAAAATCTTCGTATACATATATGTGGGTGTGTGTATTTTACTTTTTGCCAGCACGGGAACATAGTCACAGGTTTGGGTAATTAAGGTGTGAATAACTACTTTGGGGGCCAGCCACAGCTCTTCTTTTCTCTTCCTCCTAAAATGCAAGTCAGATGTCATCCGTTTCCATCTTCAAAATTACACACACACACACACACACACACACACACACAGTGACTAGGTAGCATCTGCACATAAACCTCGAACATTTTAGCATAATATTGAGACCTTCCGTGATTCAGTCCATCCATTCTTTCCTAACTCTTGTTTTTCCCACCCACGATTTCCAGCTTTTCTTCTACCTATATTAGCCTGCATGCTATTCTCTCAATACCAGCTACCAAGCTCTTGCTTATATTGTTTCCTGAGGCCGGAATTTATCCCTGTCCTCCTGCCCCAACAACATATATGACTCAACATTTCCCCTTTTAAGGAAACCTTTTCTGTTGACTCTAGCTGAAAAGAATCACTCCTCAACATGACACAAGTCTTTTCCCACTCTATTCCTATACTTATTTCATTCTCCTTGGCATCATATGTGTTTCCTGGGCCACTATTGCCTTGGGGGAAAAAAAATCCTACCTTTACCTTTCAGTAAGACAGCCACAAAACTGTTCATACGTTTCTCTTCCTACTGCAATTTCAGCATCTGCAAGCCCTTTGAAAACTTCTCCCCTGTATTTCTGGAAGACCTATAAGGCTGTCTAGTATCTGTTCGTTTAAACAGTGTCTACCATCCATGTAGCATCTACCATTTTCTTTCTCACATTAGCTCTTCAGATCTCTTGTATTGAGATTTCTGAAGATGGTGCAAAGGACCTATGGATACTCCAAAGCAATATCCTAATTCCCCTGTCAATGCTGCCCTAGGTATCATCTCCTGATATCACTTTTGCTACTGTAGTAAGATTTTTTCAGTATCCTTCATTGGTGAAGCCTGTCCACCTTTGTTGTACACTCTGAAAGCAATAGTACCTAAACTTCTCACCTCTGACTCTTGAAAATTCGGGTAACTCATCAAGAATTTGATACCCTAGCTCTTTCAGTTTTTGTAACAGTCCCTCTGGTCCTATGGTTGGTCACACATTCATAAGAAATGGGTTATGATCATCTGAATGATCATCCTTGATCTGTGCTCAAAATAACTTGATCCTCAGGCTTTGTTTTCACATCAGTCTGGTATGTTGTAATCCTTCTTTCCCTGAGATTTCAGTTATTTTACTTAATGATTTTCAGTCACACATGCAGCTAGATTCCCAGTAGACTTCCTCTCTAATCTTTGTTATACCCAAACATACATGAATATTGGGGTGCTATGGGTCTGAGGTTACTTTATGACCCATTTTATTATTCTATTCTGATTTATTGTTTATGTGTCTTTCTGCTTGTTACTACAAAGATCCTGGAGAGCAGGGCATAGTTTTGGCATCCACCAAGCATTCTTTGTGTCATGTGTTACACAAACTAGGGGCTAGATAAGTCATTTTTGAATGAATATAATTGGGCCGTTTGTAACATAGAAACTTTTCTTCCCATGCAGCTAAAATAAGGGTTAACTTCATTGTTGGAGGAGCACAAATAAAGCATACAACAAATTCAGATAGCCAGCAGATCCTGGAGCTCCATCAAAATGTTTCAGGATGTTTATTCGGATCTGCCGTTTTCTCCATGCATACACAGGCACACTTAGAGTTGATGTGCCCTGCGAGAACTGGCATTCATCAAGATTTCTAAGCCATTACTTTTCCTATGGACCCTAGCTGATGCTTCCTTCAAAAAATGTGAAAGGCCTGCTAATTTCTTCTAATGAAAAGGCAACAGAGGCACGGAATTTGGAATCAGAAAGGTCATTCAATAGACCATATGAGGGGGTCAACCCTCTAAAATAAGAACGTGAAAACACATTCACCAGATAATAATTTTCCACTAATAATCCATAATAAATATGCATATTTAACTCCCACTGCAAAGGAATTTTAAAATTTAGAATTTATTGTACTCTTTTCCAACATGACTGATACAAATAGTAAATGACAATATGGTTTATAGTAAATTCTTTTTATTTTATTATTGCATCTCCTGAAGATGTGAAAGAACAAACAAACAAACAAACAAACAAAAAACACGCCTAGGGATTTGTGAGAAGGACCAGAAGACAGAGCTTAACAGTGGCATTAAAGTGCTAGAAACCTGGAGACAAGCAGAGGGAAGAGAATGATGATTCTGATTTCAGAGGCCCAGCACCAGAGCACAGAGTGCATTAGTATTAAGCTTAGGACACCCATCCTCTATTTGGGGCTTCTATAAACACAAGACTGGGAAGGTGAGATGTAAGATAATATTACTTTAGGGGATGCAGGGATGCACCGTGTCAAAACTAGAACCACACTACACTCACTCCCCAACATGGAAACTGTGAGAGGTAAACTGCTACAATTCAGTTTATTTATCAGAGAATCACTCAGCAGAGCAAAAGCTTATCCAATAAAATATTATCAATCTATCTCAACCAAGTCATCTTCTGCATACAATGATCACAGGCACATACTTTGGGTTGGGGCTAGAAGACCCTACTTTAACCTCCAGTGAATGTTTGCCTAGTAGATGTGATATCTATCCTTTCTCTTGTGGGAGACTGCCTGGATTTTCACTGGAGATTGGATCCCATAGGAGGGCTTTGGTGTAGGTGAGGTTCAGGCCCTGGCCAGAGGGTTGACTTTTTCTTGTTAGAAATGTAGATGTACAGCATGTAGTCTATAATAGAGACAACTGTCTTTGAACTATTAAAAACTCAGGATTTTTATTCTTGACTGACCCTAATGTGCTGGTACTAGTTTTGCTAGTGCACATGCTGACTCACTCTCACCCTATGGTGATAGGTTTTATGTTTATGCAACGTGATGTGTTGATCCAGACATGTATTTGTCTTCACTGGGCAGCTCTATGAGTTGGTCTTGATAGGTCTATATTAGTTTCCTGCAACTGTTGTGACAAATCACTATAAATTCGTGTCTTAAAACTACAGAAATGCATTTCTGTCACAGTTTAGGAGGCTGGAATTTCAAAATCAACATGTGGCAAGACTATGCTCCCTCTGAAAGCTCTAGAAAAGAATCCCTCCTTGCCCCTTCTAGTGGTGGTGCTCCTGGCAATCATTGGCACTCCTTGGCTTGTAGTTGTCTCACTCGAAACTCTTCCTCCGTCTTCACATGCTCTTCTTCCCTCTGTGTGTCCCTTCTGTTTCATATAAGGACATGTGCTATTGGTTTCAGGGTTTACCCTTGTCTCATCTTGATCCCTAATCAATTACATTTGCAAAGACCCTATTTCCAAATAAGGTCACATTTGGGTTTCTGAGTTGACGTGAATTTTGAGGAGACACTATTTAACTCACTTCAGCGTACTGTGGCCAGAACTGGGACCTAGAATCCAGCCACAACACTGGGCAAACAGGCATTTCAATATACCCAGAGCCTACAGCATAAGCAGCCCACTATTAGCCCAAAGGGCTTCTTGGTGAGAGAACGCCCTCCATCATGACACTACTACCATCTGCAGGAAAGTGGACAGATCTAGGCGGTCTACACATGGAATGGTTCTCTCAGAGGTAGGTGACCTACATTCTTTGCCATCACACGTAGCATCTGTGTCTTCAGAACATTCACTTACTTCTCTGGACCCCACCCTTGCTGTATCCCCTCCCTGGGAATCTACAGCGACATTTGGGAAGAGAAAATGTTGCAAAACACTGAAGTTTTTGTGAGTTAGGCAGATGAGATTTCAGACTATCAAGATTAGGGGAGTTGCAAAATATATGACTATATTTATACTCAACTATTTAGAATGTGGAATGAAGAATCTTTAAGGTATAAATGTTTTGGATAAATCCACCTTTTATCTAAACAACTGCAAGGGAAATTTAAAACGATCACATTTGGCAAATAATTTACACGGACACTTTAGGCAGGGGTAGTGGGTGCCTGAATTGTTTGGATAATAGCCTTATTTCTTTTAACGTTTGTGGCAGGAAATTTTTTGACATGTTTGATCCTGGAAGTCACTCAATTTCTCAGTGTTTCTTTTATGCGACTCCTCAATAAAGACTTGGGGAAGCTCAGGAAGCAGGTGGTTTGGAGGTAGAAACGTTACATGTTTTGTTTTGTTCTAATTACTTGCTTGCGGCATATGGAGAGAGATAGTCAATTAGGCAGCTAGGATACCGACCACTAAGATCTTTATAGATTCAGACTTGCACTTGCATCCTGATGGGACACAAAACAGGAAGCTATTTGTTTAAGGGATCCTAACATTTTGACTGCCACTACAGATAGCCCCCTCTAGAATGAAAAGCAAGAGCTGTTTAATCACCCACAGCATCTCTAAACAACAATTAAGAACAGGAAGTGAAAGGCACTGAGTCCAATTCAAACTCCAAAGGCAATAATTAATGAGAAGCGAGGGGCGCTGCTGATTATTGTAATTTCTTTTGGTTCTGATGACTGACATCCGTAGATTGGATATGCACTGTGCATTTCATTATTTATGTCAATGCATAGTGTTGATACACTAAATATGTAGGATCAAGATTGTAAAGTTTTTTGTGGTAGAAAATAATGTGGATGACTAGTTTATAATCAGTAAGTTGTAGTTTCCTATGAAACATTGACAGAATTAAGTAGAAATAATTTACTTGAATAAAAAAGAACATAATTAGTGAGTAACAAGATGCTGGCAGAGAATTTGTGAGAGCTCTTTTTCACTGAAATTTGAAGTTGTTCATTTGCATAGTGAAGTCGTATTGAGAGCTGCATATGTTCAGCCAAACATGGAGGGCTGTGTCAGTGGTTCCCGACTCTCCACCATGGACATTTGTCTATGTGTTCAGACCCTCTTGGGTCTAAGCAGAAACTAAGAGGCCCTGGCCCGGCTCTCATAACCTATTTGTTTGTGTAGGCTTGACCAGGGTTTTGGTACCAGAAAATCTGTCTATAGCACCAACATCATGAGAGACACTGAAAATTTACTTTCAACTGCCACCACATCTAGCCGGTATGTACAATTGGCATGTAACACCTCACATACCGAAGGGCTATGATTCTGCTTTACAGCTTATGTATGGAAAATTTAAAAATCTCAAGCGATGTGTTCCTGCTACTCAGGCTTTTGAGCTGCAGATTCAGCAACAGCTCAGAGAATGTTTGGGAGGTTAAAACCAATGGATTAATCCAAAGTGTAGAGAAAAATTGGGATGGTACATGTTTTTTGAACCCCAAGCATGCATTGGTTTTGGGGTTGAAGCAGATGCTTTGAGTGCCTGGCCATATTCCCAGGAACCACCCAACTCCCAGCACTCATGATTCTTGGCCTGGGACCTTGCTCTCATGCCTGCCTGCCCCATGCACATGGCAGGTCAGCAAGCGAGGATGTAGATCCACTGCCTTCACCCCAGCAGCTCTCAACCAGTGACTTGACAGGAGCTGGGAGATGAACACTCTGTAATCCTGCCCTGGGAATAACTTCCAGATACCTGTCCTCATTGGTTCTCTGAGCTCTCCAGTGGGACTGAGCTTCCATTGCCCACAGTGGTTATTTAGCTGATATTACAAACTTTGTTGTTGTTCTCTCTCCTGTCTCCCTTCCCTGCTCCTTTCTCAGAGCTCTGTGGAATTACCTCCCCAAGTAAACAGCTTGCACTTGAATGCTCATCTCAGACTGTGCTTCTGGGGAGCCCAATCGCAGACATACTTTCCCTTTTACCTTGCCAGGTTCATAGAGCTAGTTAACGACGAATGGAAACAACACCTGGTAGTGTGTTCTCGGAGCCTGCTGTGTGCCTCGACTGTGTTAGGAGCTGCACAGAGTGTTTCTGACCCTCAGAAGTACTCTACAATGAAACTCACAAGTCAAGTTCTCAGCCCACATCCTTACCCAATCTCCTTGCATTTCACTTGCCCATATTAAATATTTACATGAGGTGTATTTTGAACAACAACAAGCAATAGGAATGCACCAGTTAGCAGGACTTTCTCCTCTGTCATCAGAAGTCTGTGCCCAGGCAGAAATGGGGCCGTCTGTGTAAGGCTCACTTGAGGCCCCAAGTCATTCACTAAAGAGGCAGTTAGGAATCAGAGAGAGCAGGAAACCTCCGGCAAGACTGGTTCATTAGTGCCTCTGCTGATTAATCAAGACCTGGCTGCCACTTTGTTAAATGCCTGGAGGTGGAATTGGAGGCAATCAGCCCTGTGGAAGCTGCTTGATTGCTTCTCGAAGTGGCAGTTTGCTTTTGGACACTGGACTTGTTCTTGTCAGATCCGAATGGTGACCTTCAGTAAGAACAATGACCCTGCCTCCAAGTGCAGAGTCTATGGGCATACGATATGGGAGTCTGTTATACAGACAGTCACACATGAAGAAATAGCCGCAAAATCCCTGAGTGCAATTATATTTTGGTTTCATAAATGCAGTCCAATTATTGCATTTGTCTTCCTTTTGTATTGAGCTTGAAACAGGCACTCCCACTAAATGTGCCAAATGCTTTATTTTTGTCTCCATTTTCAGAGAGTACATCAGGAAAATGAAGTGAGCTCCCCCTCCCTCCCACAGTAAACAACCACATAACTGTAATAAGAAGCTTTTTGAATAATTTATAATTTGCAAACAAAAATTCATCTGATTATGCTGAAATGACAGACACTCTGCATAACAGTGTGTATTATCAAAGAGAACTTTTTTCTTTTTTCCATTTTGGTGACTGATTATTTACACAAATTGAAGAGAAATAGCTATGTACACTATTACCTTTAAATTATTTTTTAATCTACCTTTTAATCTTTCAAAACTATACAGGAACAATATTATTGTCTGCCAATCACTGACGATGATGCATTCAAAAGCATTTTCCTATGCGGATGAACAAAAAAGACATTCAAGATAATGCGCAGTTCATTGCTTCTTTTTTCCTAGGAAACGGGTATTTCCGGGTTTTATACCATTAGTGACTCATGACTATTTTATGCTGTTTTCCTTTGTTACACGGACAGAAAGCATTTAAGACATACAATTCGCTGTGTAGTCACACCACCCCTTCTTGTCTCCTCTTGTCTTAGTGTCAAACATGAAAATGATGGAGCTCTTATTTGTTTTAAAGCAAAAGTCTTTGATTAAAACTGATGGTTTGGTTGGAGCCACTTTGGGAGCTAATCAGACAATATAGAGAACAGAAACATTAATACTCCTCCCAAATAATGCTGGGGTAAAAATTGTACAATTTGGAAGGATGTATGAAGTTTGGCTCATAGTTTTGGCACTGATGATGAATCCTTTGAGGGCCCCTCACTTATGTCCAGGTGATGAAATCCCATACTGTTTGATTGTTCTGAAAGTACACGTCATGTCTGCATTATAAACGATAGTTCTGTTACATTTTCAGGAGACCAGTTATTTTTCTTGAGAGAGTTAATTTGTTTTCTCAAATTATCTAGAATAGCAATCTGCTTTCTCCATATTATTATCACTTAATTTCACTTCAGGTTGGTTTTGGTAAATTTCACTGGAGTTTGCCAAAACTTGGTTACTGGGTGAAATAGGTATGCATAGTGTGGATTCATGTCCAACATCTGCTTTTTCAGAACATTCTACTAAAAGCTGGCAGGAATTAAGAATTTTCAAAACTGTACAATGTAACATCTCTATCTTCTAGAATTTGAGAATTCTTTAAGCAACAGAAAATCACTTTCCATAGACCATAGATTCTAACAATCTGCAAAGAGAAAACCTCTTTCAACACACTCTACTGGGTATTTTCCCCCAGGGATAGAGGCTGCAGTGGCAGGTGCACTGCTCGTCATCAGCTGAGATCCCAAGAAAGCTATGGGAAACCGACCAAAGAGAAATGCAGGATTCATGCTCATCTGAAGCCAGGTTTTTAGAGGGAGTCTGGCCAAGTCTTTAGCATCAAGCATGGATTTAGAAATCATCTGAGAATCCATTGATTCTGAAGTCTGTGTATTCTTTCTCCAATAGGAAGTTCGTCCCAGTACCATATGGGGCCAGCTGAGAATTCTGTCACCACACCAGCACCAGCACCCATCTCTTCTTTCTTATCTGAAGTGGTTAGAAGAGGGACATGGGCTAGCTGTGAGATTAGCACCACTCATTGGGATCAGATGTGCAGGCGTTCATTATTCCATCATCAGGGACGTGCATTCTTGACCTGGAGCCATTTGGTATCAATATTATATTAAGAAATTCCATTAGACAAACATTTCTCTGGATGTATTTTCACTAATATTTTACTTGGAAAGCAGCCACTGCTCTTTTTAGACATTTTAAGCCGCTGTCAGATGATTCAACTTTTCATTCTGTAGTAACTTAGGGTGGATTTAAACCATGCCATATCTCCTAGATTCCAAATCATCCCATCTCTCCCCTACTAGAACATTTAATGGTTAGGAGTAGGCAGACAGCCTACCAAGGACTTCTCAAATAAGAATGTCAAGAAAGGAGACGCCTCCACATTTAACAATGGCTAATGCCATCCCTCTTAGATTTCATTATATTTGATTTCATTATAAGGAAAAAAATCTTTCCTGCATTGGTGAAAATTACGTAAATAATAATGTATATATTTTATTTGCCTTTACTCTGTCAGGGGCTTCAGTTTCTTTGGAAAGGAGTATCTTTTGAGTCTATCTTAAGTGATGAAACATGTCAAGAAATTCAGAATTATCCCATCTATAAGAAAATCCACCTCCGGCGCCCGAAAAAGCTCAGACTCAAAGCCCAGTAGACTTTCCTTTGTCCCTCTGTGTTGAGCATGCCTCCGCCTCCTGAATCAGCCCCTGGAGGGCATTGAGGTTGGCTTGATGTCAATTCTCCGGGGCAACAGATACTCCTGGAAAGAATGGTGTGTTTATAATTTTTATCCTTCTATTATTGTTTAATTACCTTCTGATACAAACAAGTGTCCTTGTGAAGGCCAAAAATAAATAGGATGGAGTTAGGCCAGACACCATCATAGTAAGACTTACAGAGATAGACATTTCATTCCAAAAATTGAGTCTTGAATATAAAACTCTCTTTTTGGTTATCTAAGCACTAACTCCACATACATAGGAGTCTACAAGTCTAATGTTTCCTTCATGACTCTTATTCAAAATTAGGGCAATGCCAGAGTATCTATTAAAGATTCAGGGCTTGGATTTTTATTAATGTTTGAGGTTCTTATTTCTGTTGACGAACAACGTGAAAAAAAAAAATAGTGAGAAGACAAATAGTGCCAGAGTAAAACACAACTCTATATTTTCTAACATTTCTTTTTTTCAATCGTTTAACTTTAAATAAAATAGAGCAGAGCATCATGTATTTTCATGAAGGCGGAGGTGAATGGAAAAGGAAATTGTTTTATAATGTCGAAGATAGAAATTTGCAAATCATTTCACATTTAGCTTTTCCTCTTTACATTTGAAGCTTACTCATGGGAGAAGAAAAAAACATATTGATAGCACTTGGTTCCTTAAAGAGGTTGCAAGTATAGTTGAGAACATGCTCTAACTAGAAAGGAAACCTGGAAGGGGAGGATTGAGGGGGACAGAGAATCTTTGTGAGAACAAGATAAGATCTTGTGAATGGCCCCTAGTAAAGCACCTGCTACATTGTGGAAGTTAAGGAGTGTGGTCTCTTTCCCTGAAAGAAGAGAGGAGAAAACAGCTTTCAGGGCTGGGGGTTGGGGTGGGGTCAGAGAAGTGCTTTTTCACTATGGAGTTACTGAAAAGGTCTCATTCCCCAATAATTTAGTCTTTGTCTTTCCTGGCAAAAGTAAAGATCTTTTCTGATCAGTCTTCTTGAATAGTGTATTTTGCTATTCTAAAGCATAAATAACAGAATTTTGTTGTTGACTTTTTTTTTTCATTTCCTTCAAACAATAGCAGTGATGGATAGAAGAATAGAAAGAACAGAAGGCTATGTGAGAGCAGTTAGAATCGTATTTATTAAAATAATGATAGCAGCTGTCATGGACTGAGCCCTTATAATACATGGAATGTTATATGCAGTATTATACTTCTTAGAACAAGTTAAAACTGGGAATATTGCCCTTATTTTACAAATGAATAAACCCTTCAAAAAATTCAAGCACATTGTTAAAGTGATAACAGTGTACAAGTGACAGCTAGAATTTTAACTGGAATCTCTTGAACCCCAAGTCAGTATTATTTCCACAGTGCTTTCATCTTGTCAGTGGTTCATCTCAGCCAGACAGAAAAACACCTGTAGTCATCAAAATGGAATCAGGACCATGCTCTCATGCAGTGTTGACCAGTGTGCTCATATCTAGCAGGGTTTGGTCTCCAAAAGGGTTGCTGTCACAACTGGGCAGTGGCTGTTGAGAAAAAAATAAGAATGAAGAGGAAGAGGTAACAAAAGGCCCCAGAAGAGAACAGATCAGGAACAAGAGTGAGGAAGTTAGGAAGAGGTGACCTGCCATCAACTGCATATTTTCTGTGGTCCTTCCTAAACTCCTAGTCAGCCCCTTCATTGTTATCAGAGGGTCACAGGGAATGCTCTGTCCCATTCCCTATCAATTTTTTTTTTTTTTCCTGAGACAAAGTCTTGCTCTGTTGCCCAGGCTGGAGTGCAGTGGCCCTCGGGTTCAAGCGATTCTCCTGCCTCAGCCTCCTGTGTAGCTGGGACTACAGGTGTGCGCCACTATGCCCAGCTGATTTTTGTCTTTTTAGTAGAGACGGAGTTTCACCATGTTGGCCAGGCTGGTCTCGATCTCTTGACCTCGTGATCTGCCCTCCTTGGCTCCCAAAGTGCTGGGATTACAGGCGTGAGCTACCACGCCCGGCCCCCATTCCCTGTCTTTTTTAAGGCACCGCCTATTGTTATTTAATAGATATTCTATATTTTGCCCATGAAGAAAGAACAGAATCTAACAGTGACACTATTGACTATTTTCTGAGGCAAGTGCACACCCAGTCTCCGTTTTCTAATTCCCTGTCCCTGACGCCAACAGCATGGAGCAACCCTTGGAACTGTGCACCTGATGCTGGCACAGAGCACTAGAAGGTGAGGATATTAGTACTGTCTGCCCAGAAAGACAAAACAACCCACAAGTGGGCTTGTTTTATACAAGACTAAAGCCTCATCCATCTACTGGCCTGCTCAGACCCACCCATTCAGTGTCTCTGGTGGTTTGGAATGGAGTCTCTGTGGGTGCCCTATGGAATTTTGTTGGGGTGATGTGAGTGCCTCCAAAGAGCTGGTTTCTTGAAGCCAAAGTGCTGAAAATGAGGAGGAGGCTAAGAAGGAAATGCAGAAGCCTATGGGGGGAGTGTGGGAACATGACCCTCTGTCTGCCTTGTTAACACGGCCAATATTTGTGAGAGGAGTTAACGGGAACAAGCATTTGATCAATAGTCCAGAAAAGCTTGGGGAGGACAAAGAAAGAGAGGGCAGGTAATTCCCAAAGTCCAGCTGCTGAAAGGGAGTTTGTTTTACCTTAATCAGTGGTTCATCACCAAGGGATTATGAGCACTGCCCAGAGGTGCTCTCCACCATTGTCTGTGTTAGATCCCCAGTAGCTACTCCAAAGAAACTTGCAGCGTAAGTACACACTGTGCTTAGTAAGCAAATATAGCTCTAAGTCAAGTCTCCAAACTCATTGTTCCAATCACATGGAACCCTGCTGTAAAGACATTCTGAAGTAGTCACTGGTGTGGACATAAAGGCTAAATTAAATCTAACATACAGATTCAGTGAGTGGGTATCAATTTGTTTACAGATGTATATACATGCTGGTAAATTTATGCATAGACAAGGCACAACTCACAAATATACATTCACATTTCCACTGTCATTCTATCCCTGCACAAAGTTTCCTAAGCTCTATTGTTTCTCAAAATATAGTCACATTTAATTACCACAATATTTAAGATAAATATTTTATCTTAAATTTTAAATTGTACCAATTCTAAACAGTTCTTCACTTTATCCCATTTTGGATTGGGAGTTGAGTTTACAATTGCCGTGAAGTCAGCATTGTTTAAGGGATCTGTCTGGGAGGATGTTGGATGCTAGCAGAGAAGAAGCTGGCTGGGGATGAAGAGAGATTCTGGTTCATTCCCTGAGCATGATTATTGATTAAATTTCAAATACGAAGGGCACCTTTTGTTATCAGCAGAAACAGAAATCTCTCCATAACAAATATGAGATATTCTCTCCATAACTATACACAGATAATTTGAGGAGACCCCTTTTATTCTGATTTGACATTAGGACTGGTCATCACAAGTGAAATTAACTACAAGACAAAGTTAGAAGCAATCTTGAACATTAGGCAGATACGTTTTAAACACCAAACTCTGATGCTTTTTAATAAGAAAATGATTTTTAATGGTTTTTTAAAAAATGTTCTATTGCAAAAGAAAGAAAAAAAAGTATAAATCTTAGGGATTATTTGGTAGGACATCTCAGCCTCCCAGAACTCTGTGTTCCGGAGGAAAAAGGTATGTAAACCTACAGACAGGTGATAAAACTATTAGGCATGCTTGAAATAAGTGATGTCTAAGTTCTATTGGGTAGAAGCACGAGTATGACATTTTATAAAATCATTTTAATGTAAATTTACATGAAGTGTTCCAGAAAAAATTAAAAACCAAGGCCATTGAGAAAACCGCCACTCACAACCATGCTATAATAGTAATCTTACCATCTGGACAAGAAGTGCATTGTTTTGTGAGTTTGCAAAAGAGAAGGGAATACATTTACGGTAAACATACATTAATATGCAATTAAACCCATTATCTTGCTGACACGAGAAGTGCTTGTATATGTGAAAATGACGAATGGCTGTAACTCACAACCTTTGCTCACTTACCCTCATTTCTGTCAACTGTTCACTATAATCATGAACAGAATATTTACCACCAGTAGCTACAAATAGGATTTGCCTGAAAATATGATTTTTCTTCTGGAAAAGTTGCTATTCAATTGCTTTTAGAATACTTTAAAGTTGTATATGTAATTATTTAAAAGCATTTTATGTGTATTTTGTTTTGTTTTTGAGTTTTTGCTCAAATAGGGTTCTGTTTCCCTTGAGGCTATTTTTAATGCTAGAAATATCCTTGAAACTTTTTCTTTTGTGTGTGTGTGATTTGGTAAAAATTTCCTGTGCTAGCCTGTCACTGCTGTGACCTTTACTACAGTTTGTTGAGGTAAAAAAAAAAAAAAGATTTTGTAGATATCAGATTTTACACCAAGGTTTGAATCACCAGGTGCCTACATATCTGAGTATTAAATAACGGTTCAGATTTTGAGGACTCAAATTTGTTCATTATAACTTGTGTGCCCATAATTATTCTAGGGTTATTCCGGGCCTCAGTGTTTGACTTCCAGGCATTTGTATTTATTAGATAGAGCTAAAGAACATAAAATAATTAGAAAGCAGTTAAATTTAACTATACCATACTGATTTTAATTGCCAAGAATAACCTAAAAAGAAAGAAAAGTATGGATGGAAGTTAGACTTTGTGGGGGAGAAGGGCCTATTTTCACTCTTGAACTCTGTTATTATTTATTTCTTAGTAACTGCCAGGGAAGTTTTACATAAATCTATTTGTACATATGGTACTGTGTTATCTATCATTTGAGTAGGTCAGTGATACCACTGGACTGTGAGCTGCTTCAGGCAGAAATTGAGTCTTATTTTTATCCCAAGGTGCTGGTTCAGTAATGGTTACATAGTAAGAATATAATAAATATTTGATGAAAAATGAGTGAGTGAATATTAAATACATTGTTTTTTATTTTATATTTGCATTAGTCCATTCTCATGCTGCTAATAAAGATGCATTCAAGACTGGGTAATTTATATAGGAAAGAGTTTTAATTGACTCACAGTTCCACAGGGATAGGGAGACCTCAGGAAACAATCATGGCAGAAGAGGAAGCAAATACATCCCTTTTCAAATGGTGGTAGGAAGGAGAGGAATGAGAGCCCACTGGAGGGGGAAGCCACTTATAAAACCATCACATCTTGTGAGTTCTCACTATCCTGGGAACAGCATGAGCAGCATGAGGGTACCCGCCCCCATGATTAAATTACCTCCATCTGGTCCTGCCCTTGACACATAGGGATTATTACAATTCAAGATGATATTTTGGGTGGGGACACAGCCAAACCATATCAATATTCATCATTTTAAACCAAAGTAGTCCATTTATATAGTAAACAAGTCAATAATCACATGCTTCAAAGAAGTGATCTGTGTATAATAATGCAATTAAGTTGTTTCTTTCAATTAAACTCTTTATGGTAATCATGGCAGACTGTTTTCCAAAGATGTCCTCCACGAGAACTCCTGTCCCACACACTCTTGTCTAATGTGACCTTGCCATGCCCCCAGCACATGGTTGAGTTTGCTTCTCCACTCCCTGGATCTGGGCAGGCCTTATGACAGCTTTCACCATGTACAGTGAATTGATACTATGACAGTTCTGGAGTAACTCTTATCTGGCCTAGGAGCTTCTGCCTCCTGCCTCTTGGAAGCTTGCTGTTGTACACGTAGTGAAACTATCCAGAGTAGTATCCACAGTAGTGTCCAGAGACTACTTCACTGTGAGATGCTTAAGCTGCATGAAGAAGCTGTAGAAAAGGAAGCATCAGATGAAGAGCCAGGCAAAGGGATACTGACACATTAGAGTATCAGTAAAGAATATATTAGTCAGGGTTCTTTAGAGGGACAGGACTAATAGGATAGATGTATGTAGAAAAGGGAGTTTATTAAGGAATATTGACTCACAAGATCACAAGGTGATGTCCCACAATAGGCTGTCTGCAAGCTGAGGAGCAAGGAAGCCAGTCCGAGTCTGAAAACCTCAAAAGTAGAGAAGCCGACTGTGTAGTCATCAGTCTGTGGCTGAAGGCCTGAGACTAACTGGCAAATCACTGATGTAAGTACAGGAGTCCAAAAGCTGAAGAACTTGGAGTCCGATGCTCGAGGCAGGAAGCATCCAGCAAAGGAGAAAGATGAAGGCCAGAAGACTCAGCAAGTCTAGTCTTTCCATGTTCTTCTGCCTGCTCTATTCTACCTGCACTGGCAGCTGATTAGATGGTGCCCACCCAGATTGAGGGTGGGTCTGCCTCTCTCAGTCCACTGACCCAGGTGTTAATATCCTTTGGCAGCACCCTCACAGACACACCCAGGAATAATACTTTGCATCCTTCAATCCAATCAAGTTGACACTCAATATTAACCATCACAAAGAACCAGTTTTGGAAGTCTATTCTTCAGCCCCAGGTGCTCCAGATGACACCACATGGATCCAAGACCAATTTCCTAGCTGAACTCTTCCTAAATCCCAACCCCTGAAATCACTAGTACATTAAAGTGGTTAAGACACTAAGTCTTACTATATAGTTTGGTACACAGAGTTAGATGACAAGAACATTAATGAAAATTTTATGAATAATGAAATTTAGAAAAAAGAACAAACTCAAAACCTGGTCTTAGAATTCCAAATTGCATGTTGCTTTAACTTTAGCACAATACTTTCTAATAATCCAATCAAATTTGTGTTTTAGTCTTTACAAAGTGTTTCCCACATGTTATTTCACTTAATACTCATGCATGCCTTCTCAGATAGCAATTTCCATAAAAATGAGGTAAGCAAAGTTAAGTGTTTTCCTGAAAGTATGAAAAAGAATAAAGAATAATGCTACTCTAAGTTAAGCCTTTTAACTCCAAAACTTGTTTCCACTTCTGTTTATTACAGACGTCTTTCTACACTAAGTAAAGAGTGGTGGTTGCAATCTAGATTTTGAATCGAGAGGTTCAGATTCTGGCAATGATATGCTAGAAGGTCAGATAGTTTCCTACCTGTGTGACCTCCGGCAAGTTACTTATCTTCTTTGTGTCTTATTTTTCACATTTATCAAACACTTACCTTATGGAGTGATTATAAGGATTTACTGAGATAATACATGTAAAGCTCTGAAAATAATTTGGTGCACAAAGAAATAATTTAGTAAATATTAGTTATTATTGTTTGAAGACGATCTGACCTACATGGACACACACGGTGAGGACACATTCATCTCACCAGGATTTGTGTCCACTGAATCTGAAAGTCACCCCAGTTGAGGAAGGCTGGGGCACTAGGAAATAGCCACTGGGCCTCTGAGTTCCTCTCAAAGCCTTGCTGATCTTCATCTACAGATCAAACTTAGTAGACAAGATAAGCACGGAGTTGGGAAGGTAGGCATGGAGGGAAGGCTGCTTAGGTGGAGAAGAGACAGTGGGAAGAGTTAGCAGACAATTAGAAGGGAAGAAAATGGGCCAAGTAAGTGGCAGTGAAAAGAAGAACCAGGAATTTGGGTAGTTTCTGGAGCAACCAAAGCACCATTTTGGCATAGACATGAGTATGCATTAGTCTGTTGGAGCTGCTATAACAAAATACCACAGGCTGGGTGGCTTAAACAATAGTAATTTATTCCTCAGAAGTGGAATAACCTCCTAAGTTCACATCTTTATTGTTCACAGTTCTGGAGCCTGGAGTCCAAATTGTTGGCAGGTGTGGTGTCTCCTGAGGATTCTCTCCTTGGCTTGCGTATGACTGTCTTCTCTCTGTGTCCTCACATTCTCTTTTCTCTGTGAGTGTGCACTCTGATATCTTCTTCTAAGTGCACCAATCCTATTGGAATTAGGGCCCCATCTTTATGACTTTATTTTTAATTACCTCTTTAAAAGCCCTGCCTTTGGAGGTGATGGCTGTATTAGGGTTCTCTGGAGGGACAAAACTTACACACACACACACACACGCACACACATATATATTATATATATAAGAGTTTATTAAGTATTAACTTACATGATCACAAGGTCCCATAATAGGCTGTCTCTAAGCTGAGGAGCAAGGAAAGCCAGTCTGAGTCCAAAACTCAAGAACCTAGAGTCTGGTGTTCAAGGGGTAGGAATCATCCAGCATGGGAGAAAGATGTAGCCTGGGAGGCAAGGCTGGTCTCTCTTTTTACCTTTTTCTGCCTGCTTTATATGCTGGAAGCTGATTAGATTGTGCCCGCCCAGACTAAGGGTGGGTCTGCCTTTCTCAGCCCTGACTCAAATGTTAAACTCCTTTGCCAATACCCTCAGAGACACACCTGGGATCAACACTTTGTATTCTTTGATCCAATCAAGTTGACACTCCATATTAACTATCACATGGCTTCAATCTATAAATTTTGTGTGATACAATTTAGTCCATAAAAGGAGGCAAAGAGTTCATGCACAGTCTGGTTGACCAGTGACTGTAGCTATAACTCTCACTTCTCAGGAACATAATTTGGCAGCTTTTTTGTAGGACTCACTTTATAATGCAGTTCTTGCTCTGATGTACCTCTGGAGCAGAAATTGGCGAGGGGGTGTTCAGATGGAAACAAGCATCTCAACATTTATTGCTACTGCTCACCTCAACGTAGACTCTATCTTCCTATTCTTGCCTTTTACAATCACTCACCTTAAACAAGAAACTTACTCAAGTAGCCATATACAGTATGATCAGATCTTTGTATCAGTAGCTTTCCAGTTTCTGACAGACAGATTTCTACATCTTTAGGATCTCCATCACGTAAAAGGAATGCCATATATGAGAAGGTAGATTTGACATACTTAAAATGCATGTCTGCAAGACATAACCCTTAAGAAAGGCTAATAGTGTGAACTATCTGCAGGCTATTTTTAGAGAGGCATGGGTAAATCTATTACTTTTAAATGGTAATACTGTGAAATCCCCTATTGTGAATTATATTTCTTATTCAGTTGAAAAATATATTAATGTACCATCACCTACCAGAGCTTATTGGAATCCCTGTGCCTTGTGGATGAACCCAAATCCCCCAAGCAGGTTAAATGCAGGCCTTGCATTTGCCATTCTGTGTGCTTTCTGTCCTTGTACCAGCTCATATCAGAAATTGTGGGAGTCAGCGCCCTGGCTTCCTGCTCTTGACACATGTGCATTATGTGGGATGCATGGTAAATATTGCCAACAACTTATAACCTAAGTATCTAGAGGTGGTCATGAAAAACACTCACCTCTGTTATTTTACATTTTTTAAAGCACATTGACTCTTAGAAGGAATGTCATATTGTAACTAGATTGCTCTTCTCTATGTATAATTTGTTGGAAAAATATAAGGTAAGGCTACTCTGCATTTGTTCTGAAATTTAAATAAAGGTGTGAACTTAGGAGGTTATTCTCCTTCTGAGAAAGGTTAAAAGTATCCTCTTCTAACCCTAAACCCTGTTCACTACTCTATGGTCACTAAATTGGATGGCTATTGGATAGTATCTTTTGCTTGGGCTCTCATTTCTACTCTTTATACATCTTTATACACTGGCACCTACTCTACTCCCATATTCAAAAAATGTCTCTAAATCTAATTTTAACATGTCTACTGCATAAATACCTGAGCCCATCTTTTGAAAAATGCAAGTACCTTTAAAATATGTGTGGGTGAATAAAAGAGATAGGGGAAATGAAGAAATAGAACTATAAAAACTAAGGAGCAATTTGCAATCAGCAGCACAAAACAGTTTTTTATTCCAGCCACACTTCATATTTAGGTTACCTACCTTAAACATGCCACTGTATTAAAATCCAGTGCTTCCAATTTTCTATTTTGAGAGTAAAAAAAAAAAAAAAAGTGGAGATCTTTTGTAATCAAAATAACAACAATAAACCTCACAGTTAATTCAATTTATTTTAATATACTTCAACTCACATTTATTGAGCACCTAATATCTTCTAGGTATTGCCCTGGTACAGGGAATACAGATATTGACAAGACAGAACAAGGCACTTGACCGTTTGAAGCTTTTACAGTGGTGTGGGGAGAATAGAATGGAACAACCCATTCTGATGTGATGCATGTTAAATGGCAGAGAGTGTTAGGAGCTATGAGAACACAGAAGAGAGGAATTTAACCTATATTCTAAGGGGTAAGGGATACCATCATAATTCTGGGAATGGATTCATTTGCTGTTCTGATTATACACCAGGGGATGGAGCTTGGCTTCCTGGTGCTCTTAAATACTACATATTTGGCTATGTATTTACAGAAGAATACAAGTTTGTGGTTTGTTTCCATTCGGTTTTGAAACCAACTGAATCATATGAAGAATTCTTTCCTCTATCTGGATAGTCCACCTTTAGCCTAAGATGACGTGGGGTTAAAAATCCCCTTCTGTGTGCTTGAGTGGAATGATCTAGGACTTTTCATCCTGATTCCATGTCTGAGACACTTCCCAGGGGCCCAGGGGAGGGTATGTGGGTGAACTTCCCATGGTGCTTTGTCCTATGAAGGATTTATTCCATGAAAGTGCTGATTGGTCAGAACTGGTCTGAAGGCCTCTATAGGTTTTCTGAGGCTCTACTGGTTCCTAGGAATAGCAGTGAATAGAATGAGCCTCGTTTTTGGTGTCTGTCTTCTGCCTGTCTCTTAAACTTCATATTGCCAAATTCTTTTCATATTTTTAATATGAAACACAGAGTGAGAAGGTGTCTGATTGCCCTAGGTAATTTTCACGCTAGAGGATACTATTCCTGCCTGTTAGTTATGGAACATCATCTTTGGATCTGATGGCCATTCCTGACCCAATTATTGCCCATCCCTGAGTAAGGAAAACTTCATAATATATTTCCAAACAGGGTTGCTTAATTCCAAAGGGGAAAGCAGATATGATGAATATTATCTTTGTTACAAGAGTAGAAGTACAGAGCTCTTCTCTTATTTCTGATGGTAGAAGACCAATGTTTGCAGGGCTCTGTCTGGTTTGTAGCACAGTGCATTGGTGCACCCAAAGAGAGGGACTTCTTAAAGTTTTCAGTGTATAGGAGTACATATTTTTAATATTTATGCTCTTCTGAAGTACTGTCAGAATCAGGATTAATGTGTATAACACAACCTTTCAAGAAACTAAGACCCAATAGAAACATATCTTTAGTTCACTCACAGGTTATCTCAGAAAAATAACATAAAATATTTATTTTCAACCAGAACTGCTCAAGCTACCAGTAGACTGTCTTATTATCAAGTTACAGTAAAATGTCTACTTAACATAAAATGTTATACATAAATATAAAATACATATACAGATGGTATATGTGCATATTGTATATGGAAAAAGACAATTTTAGATAATCTAAAGCTTTTATATTTCCTTTAACGTTACCACTCTCTTGCTTATCACCTAATTCTTGGCTCAGAAAAAATAAATAACACAAAATTGGTGAACCTCATCCACAGAACCAGAAACAGGAAGTAGAAATTCTTAGGTTTGCTTCTAACATTGAGGAGGGAAGCAGGGGCGAGTGTGAAAGTGTTAGGTTGGTGCAAAATAATGGTAAAAGCCACAATTATTTTTGCACCAACCTAATACAAATGGAAATTCAAATACTGTATGCATATTCAGAAGCTATAAATTAAGCTAAAAAATGTTCAGTAAAATATTTTTCACCGTCTACATTGACAAGCAAACTATCATAATACTTTGAAGGAAGATTCAAATAGAAAATCTCTCAAGTATTTGAAGTTGTTTGCTGAAACACAGTAGTGAAGGGGGGTCAGCCTGTGGCCTCTGCTCCCCACAGATGGATGGTGCAGCCACCATCTCCTCCTGCCCTCAGCTCTTTTCTTACCCATTGATGTGCCTCAGGCTCTTATGTGTGGACACCCCAGCCTGCATGCCCAACGCCCACCCAAATGACTGTTATTTGTCAATGTTTTTGATTAAACAAAAATATAACACATTCATAAACAACACAGCCCACTCTAAGAGGGAAGACATGTCTATACCAGCCTTAGAGTTACGCTGGGGCAGCTTGAAAAGAGAATTGTAGGGCCCACAGAGTTTGCAGCATGCTTATAAGTGGGATGGGTTCTGTGGACTCTTTGCCCACAGAGAGAACTAGGCGCAACAGGAGGGGAACCAGAAGAGGGCCCTTTGAAGGACCCTGTGTAGGGACCCCTGTTGTCTGGGTCTAAGAGCAGTACCCTTCTCCGCAATCACTGTGTTCTGCAATAATATCAATAGCCACTTTACTCAGTTGCTAATACCTAGTAGGTAACTGGATGGGCTCCATTCCTTCTATTGCTATGTAGAGGCTTATTTTAGGCTTTCCACTCAAGTAAGGAAACTGCTGTGTACTCTGTGGTTTCTGCTACCTAGTACTTACCAGGTACTTGGAGGTAAGGAAAACAAATATGACACTAAGGATTCAGTGAGGCCAGTTTTTCTATGTAGAGGAATATGACTGTCTGTCTACACGTTGGTAGAAATTGAGGTAGACTTAGATGTACTCATGCTAGAAATATGTGAAAAGTGACTTTTTTTCAGAGGTTGTATCACAGACTCAAGTTTCAGAGTAAGAATTACTGTTTAACAAAATTGCATGCAAAAGAGAATGAAATCAGGTGAACATAAATGGAAGATGGGCAATTATCACCTTTCATTTCCTTGATTGGCCTTGCTAGACCTACAGCTTATAGTCCCCTCACAGAGAAATGAAGTATTAGATTTTCTTAGATACATTAAATCATAAGATAAGCTGATCATGGCAAAATGCTAAAACATTATGGAATCATCTGTGGTGTTAACATTGAATTGTTGATAACAATTTTTAAACAATTTTTAGACTGATACTAATGCCCTGTATTAGTCTGTCCTCATGCTGCTAATAAAGACATACCTGAGACTGGGTAATTTATAAAGGAAAGAAGTTTAATTAACTCACAGTTCCACATGGCTGGGGAGGCCTCACAATCATGGTGGAAGGTGAATAAGGAGCAAAGTCACGTCTTACATGGTGGCAGGCAAAAAAAGCTTGTGCAGGGGAACTCATTTGTAAAACCATCAGCTTTCATGAGACTTATCTACTACCATGAGAACAGTATGGGTGAAATCACCCTCATGATTCAATTATCTCCACCTAGCCCCACCCTTGATATGTGGGGATTATTATAATTCAAGAGGGGGATTTGGGTGGGGACACAGCCAAACCATATCATGCCCTTTTAATGCAATCATGGTGTTTGGCCAAAAGGATTAAAATGTAATACATCATCATTTTGTGGAGACTGATAGTTTATTTTGCAGGCTATCTGTGCGGCATGTATTTCTATCTATGCGGCATGTCTACTATGGAGGCTGATTTTCTTCACTGTTACCAGGTTAAAAGAACAACAACAAAAAAATAGTTTAACCGATGATTGAGTCCTGAGATCCTGGGCCACTTCATGTATTTGTGCTTATCTATAAAGTGGTAGCAAGATGTTTTATTGAAACACTAAGTGCTTGTGGGTTCCTTTCTCACTGACTACTCTTTTTAGTATTATTTGCTGGCATCTTGTTTTTGAGTGCTTATCTAGCCGCCCTATCTATGTATTATTTATTTTTTCTCCTAGCGAATTTTTTTTGTTCAATCTATTTAAATAGCATTCTACCCACTGCTGACTTTTTAATAGGTATCTCTGGCCCTGACTTGTTCTGTGAGTTCCAAACTCCTCTATGTAACTTTCTACTCAACATCTGCACTAGAGTAAATAATAGAACATTGAACTCAACATCCAGTCAAGCTTTGGATTCCTACATAGTCCTTAAACATGCTCCTTCTTTCATCTTTCTCAATATTCCCTGAAGTAAAAAGGTAAGAGTCAATTTTTTTCTCCTTCATTTCCCTCATACTCCACATCTAATGCATTGGAAAACTGCGTTAATCCTTTTATCAACATCTATGCTGAAGTTGACCACTTATCACCACCAGCGCAACCACTATCCTAGATGGGCTACCATGTCTTTCCATGAAAGTGGCCCCCTAGCTGGAATCATTGATTAACTCTTTCACCTTATGGTCAACTCTCCCTAAAGCAACAAAAGTGATTGATACAAACTGTAAGTCACAGCATACCACTTCCCTCTAAAACACAAAGCAAAACATAACAACAAAACACGATAAAACTCTCCATGGCTTTCCTTCACAAACAGAAGAAACCTTTTTTATCATGACCTGTAAGACCTTATTTGGTTCTCAATCTCCTCAATCGTCATTTCTCAATTTGATTCAGCCTTATGATCTTCCAGAAATGGGTCAATCTAACTTGCATGTCAGGGGCTTGGCACTTGCTAGAATGTTCCTCCTCTAGATCTTTAGCTGGCTCATTCCCCTCTGCCATCTTGTCAGAGAGATACTCTCTGACCTCCTTAACAGAGTGCCCAGCCTTCCCTCTTGAACACCTTACCCTATTTCATATTTCTGACACCATATTATGTATTTACTTGTTTTCTCTGTCTCCTTTATTAGAATTAGCTTCCATGAGGTCAGGGAAATTATCTGTTTTTTTTTAAATTGCTGTGCTCTCAGGACAAAAGCAGCTTCAATTAATACCTCTTTAATGATGCATGAACAATTTGAACACTCAGGCTGTATGTATTTTTTCTTCCAGTAAACAAAGATTCCAAACTTTCCACTTAAGTTCTAATCCCTAGGATTTACATTTTAATTTTAAGTCGGTTTGTAGATTTAATAGTAATTGGTTCTTTCTTCAAAGTTTCACAGTATTTACATGTGTGGTTATTATCTGACATTTTAAAATGATAGATATAGAGAGTGCTTTTTGCCAGATGAAAGTAATTCGACTAATAACAAGAGGTTCTAAGATAGAGTAATTTCTTAGAAATGTTGCTCTATGAGTTTTGACTAAAGCCAGTGCATTCTCACTGAGCAGACTCCTAAGTTAGATTCAATTGCTCCTACACTGAAGGCATTTCTGAATCACTCTAAGGGGTGAAATTCTTCTTAAGGGCATTTCAAAGAGAAATACTTATTTTCTCGCTTTCCTCATCATTTATCTGACTTTCTCTACTGGAAGAAATAGTGTATACTTATGGTTAACAGGAATGTCAAACAATATATTTAATTTCATTCTAAGTGTGTGGTATCTTTATTTACTTTATAGAAAAGAAGACATCTCTAAAATTTAAGTTAGTTACTCCTACTTGCAAATAATGAACTTAATTTCCCATGCCCACTCCATCCCTTTTAACCCAACAGCTTGTAAGCCATTTACCTGTGAGAGGATGCCTGTTTGACTCCTCCCTCAGGTGCACTAAGGAAGCTGAGGGTCCCAGATAACTCTACCTGGAGCCAAATAACAACTTTGCTACAAAAGTTACAAAACATTTTCACAAAGACTGGTTCTGTAAATTCAAAGATGCTTCAGAATCACCTGGAGGGCTTGCTAAGGACAGATGGGCAGATCCCCCCTGCAGAATGTTAAATTCTATAGGTGCTACAGTCTAAAAGGTTTGTGTCCTCTCAAAATCTGGGTGTTAAAATTCTAACCAGGGTGAAGGTATTAGGAAGTGCAGCCTTTGGGAGGTGATTAGATCAGAGGGCAGAGGCTTCGTGAAGGAGATTAGTGCCCTTATTTGTTGTTTGTTTGTTTTTGGATTTTTTTTTTTCCCCACTGAGATGGAGTCTGGCTCTGTCACCGAGGCTGGAGTGCAGTGGACTATCTCGGCTCACTGCAACCTCCGTCTCCCAGGTTCAAGCAATTCTCCTGCTGCCTCAGCCTCCCGAGTAGCTGGGATTATAGGCACCCCTACTGCGCCTGGCTAGTTTTTTTTTTTTTTTTTGTATTTTTAGTAGAGACGAGGTTTTGCCATGTTGGCCAGGCTGGTCTCAAACTCCTTACCTCAGGTGATCCTCCCACTTCGGCCACCCAAAGTACTGGGATTATGGGCCTGAGTCACCGTGTCTGGCCAAAGGAGATTAGTGCCCTTATAAAAGAGAGCTGAGAGAGGTCACTTTCCCTTTCCCTCATGTGAAGACACACGGAGGAGCTGTCTCTGAACGACCCAGTGAATCTACTGGCTCCTTGATATTGGACTTCACAACCTCTGCAAATATGAGAAATAAACTTCTTTTTGTTTACCAGCCATCCAGCCTGTGATATTTTTGTTATAGCAGCCTGAATAGAGTAGACAATAGATCTAAGTCATGCCCTACCTGCTCCTGGTTGACGGCCTTACTTTGAGAACCACTGCCCTAGGCTACCCTGAAGGCCAAGTTTGCATTGTAACTTTTAGACTAGAAATTAATTTCCTTTTGATTTCCCTGAGAATTAGGATTCCTTAGAAAAAGCTCACAGGGTCCTTTCCCAACTCAGGATCTAGAACAGTGAGTAAAACCTGACCAAAAGAACCGTGTCCTTTCCTGTTCTGATAACCTTAACTTTGATTCTGAAAGATAAGTCTGCTCCCTTTGTAGATAACCTACTGTGAACTGAGGCGAGAAGTTTTCTTATATAAATGTTGAGTATCTTGTACATGCAAAATAGTTTGTGGCCTAAAAACCCTAAATAATGCCACTTTTCCCTACTGTGCCTATTTTATGAGGTGGGGAATAGTAGAAACCTCAAGAATTTCAATAGCACAAGAGAGCTACTAATTAGTTTTGATTGCTCTGGAAATGTGAGAAGTCACCCACCATAACATTCCTCTTGTGAGCAAGCAGGGAAGAAGGGGAATTGGAGGCCACTGTATGATGTAACAGATCTTTTCAGCTCACTTGGGTAGCGTAATGCATCGACTCATAAAGAAGTGATTGAAAAGTGGAACAGATTTCCACCTCTCTAACTGGGACGTTATCCCAGTGCCTAATGCTTGTGAAGGAAGGTGTATCAGCGCGGACATTATCTGCCTCCTGTGTAAGTTCGTTCTGAGCCTACTGGGGAGGAAATTTAGGCCAGATCTACCTTGGGGGAAATCAAGATTCCATTAGAATATCCCTTATGCCAGGAATGGGAGTTAAAAGCATTCCTCTTATGAGGCTTGAGTGAAGTGGAGGTAGAGAGTGCAATCATGTCTGGTACAATCCTAAGTATAAAGGTATATTTTCTTTTTTTTTTTTCATACGACAAATGTGCTTTTTAAAAATTTGGAAAATTTTTTCATTTTATTTTTAGTTGTCCATAATTGTACATCTATAAGGGACACAAAGTGATATTTCAATACATGTATACAATGTGTAATGATTGTATACAATGTGTAATGATTATAATGTGTAATGATTGTAATTAGCATATCTACCACTTTGAACAATTATTATTTCTGTGTGTTATGAACGTCCAAAATTCTCTCTTCTAGCTTTTTGAAAATACACATTAAGTTGTTAACTGTATTTACATAACCAATTATATTTATTAAAATGCTACAGAACACTATAACTTATTCCTCCCATTTGGCTATAACTTACTATCTGTTAACCAATCTCTTCTTATCCTTCCCTTCTATCTTTCCAGCCTCTAATAACCACAATTCTATTCTCCGTTTCTATGGCTCAGTTATTTTCTAGCTCCCACATATGAGTGAGAATATATGATATATATCTTTCTGTAGAAGTATCCATTTTAATGTCAATAAAAGACACAGAAATAACAGTTACTATATAATGTACATCTGGAATGATGGCTAAGATAAGAACATTAATTTTGTTTAGGTAAGCTGTGTTCAAGCAAGTTAGACACTTCCATATTAAAATTTTCAGACTTAGAGAACATCATTTAATTAAGTGAATAATTTCATCAAGTGCATATCCATTAGAAAACTAAATGATTCATGATGGGAGTGATGTAGGGAGCAACACCTCAAATTGATGTGATTTTTAAACCTGCCTATCCATACTTTTTCTGTGAAGTCAATAAGTAAATAGGAAAAGTAAGTAAGTAAACACATAAAGAAGTGTGGTCACCTAGCACTGTGGCAGAGACTCTAGACTTTATTTACTAATTGTAGCCCCTATCCCTGGTCACTTGCCACTATATAGACATTGTACATGCCGGATTTATTTTGAGGCAAATGCAATCATTTTGAAATGCCATCATTTTGAAATGCCTTATTTTTAAAGTAAAAATGTGTTCACATTACAAAACCACTATCACAAGACATTTCTATTAAAAATAGTCCTGCTGCTTGTATTTAATGCTTTCTAGACTGCAGTATAGCTCAGAGGGTCTGTGTGAAGCACATGAAGGCATTAGAGTAATCATTAAAGATCAAGGGATTTCCAATTGGCTGAGATAAATGAAGCATAGCTTGGCAGTTTCATATTCTGAATCAAATATTTTCAAGAGAGTAAGAAAAAAGATTTTTGCACCTTATGAAAGATATAGACAATTGTCAACGCATTTGAGAAAGAGGCTTATCAAAATTCTCCAGTAATTCCTTATTTCCAATTCTTTAATAGTTAATAGAAGATATTATATAAAATCTCTCCCTGTGATAAAGAATCCAGGGGTGTATTTACAAGACCATTTTCCACATTCTGATTCCAAAGCTGCTATTCCAAAATAAGGTATATTTTAACCCTATCATTGGGAATCCAGTAAAGCCTCAATTAACTAGATTGTGTTTCTTCTGTGCTTAATTTTAGTAGAGAAAATTCACAACAGAATTAGCTGTAAGAAAGGATTTTTTTCAAAAGAATACCTTTTCAAGGTATGTCCTGGGGTCAAATAGATAGAGACCAATCTTCTTTATTCTTTATATTTACAACTACAACAGTGTACCTCAATTCTGAAGATTCCAAATGATTCCTACAAGGCACAACAAGATGTTCACTCACCATAGAAAGATTCAGTTATGTTTGCTGGACAGCATCTGCTAAGGCATAAAGGGGCAATAATGTGTTTTAGGAATATTTCCAACAGCATTAGAGAAAGAAAATGGACATGGCTGGGTGGTCTCATTGTTGTAAAGTGGTGAGCACAGTTCATTGTAGAGAAATGCAAAGCTCTCAGGAAATGTTTTAGTTACATCATATTTAAAATAAAACGTTGGTTAGTGTGAGTTAATTGGGAGCCAGGTAATCTTCAAGATTGCTCCTAGCTAAGTCTTTTCATTCTATGTGGTGTTACCTGATTTTGGAAGACTTCATCACCTCTGTCTATGAATGAAAAGAGCTTGTTTCAGTTTCTGAAGCCATATTGAATTCTTACCTAGGTTTCTCGCTCACCCATCAACAAGTATCCAGACAGTGGCATTAAAAAAATTGTGCTTGCCAATTTATTCAGATCCAACCAACACTTATTGCATTCCTACTGTGTGCATGAACCAAGAACATTTGTATATATTAAATAATGTAATCATTCAAAAATCATCTGAAAATTAACATTTTTAAGTCAGAAAATGAATCTTCAAGAAGAAAATTACAAAATAAATGGCAAAATAAGAACATGAAAGTTTTTAAAAAATTGATTACAATTGTGGCATTTGTTCCTCTATACTACTTACTGAAATATGGCACAATGGAACTTTGGCCAAAGAGCCTCATCTCAACCAGATTTATTATCCTGTTTGGTGTCCTTGGCCATTTCTCAGTTCTAAAGGCTGAGGACTTCTCTCTTACTCAGCTCAGATACTACCTAGTATATCCTCCCTGTATTCAGAATCACATCCATAATACATTGACGTTTTCTGTTGTTCTTACTTTTATGAGCACACCATGGCTGAAACAGCCTTGCTTTAGCGCTTGAGTGCCTGTCAAGGGACGTTTAACTGTTGCAGCTCTGCTCATTCCTTTGGTGAGAACTTGGTGCTAACTCACTCTTTTGAAGTGCACCCTTGGGAAAGAAATTTGAACTGCCTTAGGTATGTAAATCCTTTTGATCCTCTGGTTCATTGTGCATTATCATAAATTGAGTCAATACTGTTGAAAGCCTTTTATAAACAGAAATAGTCCTGGGAGTTGATTATGTGAGAATGATTAAGACAACATCTCTAACTTCTATGAATGCATATAGAGTGCAAAATAATAACCCATAACTGCAGCCTCTTAAGTGCTTTACTAAAAGCACATATGAAACACTATAAGAGGTATGTTATGATATGATTAATTCTAGTTAATAGAATTTCAAGAAGGGCTTCAGAGAAAAAGTGGCAATTGATTTACGCTTTGAAGAAGTAGTTGCTTTGGCCAGGTAGAAAACAAGGGACAGAGCAGTATAAGAAGAAATAATGACAAATTCAGGAGGCCTAATGGGATGATTAGAGGGTTGGTCCATGGATTGGTTTGCAGGACCCTTCATTTCCTTTGATGTGGATCGCAATTCAAGTCACTAGAGACTGGTTGAGAAAAATCCAAAACCTCTCTTGGGGAATCCCTTGTACTTTGGGCTTGAAGGCACTTGTAGAAGTAGTGCCCTTGGAGCAGCTGGACTTTTTATATTTTTGTGTAGTCAACCGCCATGTCTGTCATTAACTATTTTATGTACCCTCCACCCAATTCCTGCTATAGAATAGTGAAAAGTGAACATTTATTAAAATAATTAGTATGCAAATAAAGCTAAATTCCCAAATGACTTTGTGAAAAACTCCCATTTTCTTTTTCCATCATTTGGTGTATATTCCAGTTAGTCACAATTAAATTCTTGTTGGTTTCTAATTCTGCTGATCAATATACCCAAATTTTAAAACATTTTTGGATCATTTGTGTGTGATATACCCTTTGTATTTCACCTCGGAACTGACCATCCATATATTCCAGTATGTTAAAAGCAGAACTTAATTCTATAATGTCTTCCCCTAATGTCTCCTTGCATCAGAGAGGTCCAGGATTTTTTGCCAAATGTGGTCGTGTGAAAGGAATATATTTTGTTTCCTGTTCCAGAATTGCTCTTTATTAGGAACAAATGATGACACACTGCTTGTTGAAAGTAGTTGATTTGTAAATGCCCCGAGTCTTAGTCAGTTCAGACTGCTAAAATGAAGTAGCATAGACTGGATGGCTTATAAACAAAAGAAATTTATTTCTCACAGTTCTGCAGGCTAGAAATCCAAGATCAAGATGCCAACATTGGTTGGATTCTAGTGGGGTACTCTCCTAGGCTGCAGACTGCCAACTTCTCATTGTGCCTTCCCATGGCAGAAAGAGGGCAAGAGAGCTCTCTGGAGTCCCTATTATAGGGTCCTAATTTCATTCATGCGGGTGCTTCATGCATGACCTAATTACTTACCAAAGGTATCATTTCATAATATCATCACATTGGGAGATAAGATTTCAACATATGAATTTTGGGGGGTCACACCCATTCAGACTCTTATACCATGGAAACTACTGTAATTAGAGTTCTTATAAATGGAAGTTTCTTTAAAAAATATGTCTCACTTCAATTAGCATTATTTTCCAGATAATTAACCAGAATAGTATTAATTATATGTAGAATATTCAGAGAAAGAACTTTTAAAAAATTTTCAAATTTTATTGTAGGTTCGGGGTCTACATGTGCAGGTTAGTTACATGCATAGATTTTGTGTTGCTGGAGTTTTAAGTACAAACAATTTCACCGCCAAGGGGAGTGAGCATTGTACCCAATAGGTAGCTTTTTGACTCTCATCCTCCTCTCATCCCTCCCTCTCAAGTAAGCCTCAGTTATTGTTTCTGTCTTTGTGTTCATGTGTACTCAATGTTTAGCTCACACTTGTAATTGAGTACATGTGGTATTTGGTTTTCTGTTTCTGCATTAATTCACTTTAGTATAATCGCCTCCAGCTGTGTCCAGGTTGTTGCAAAAGGTGTGATTTTATTCTTTTTAATGGCTGTGTAGTATTCTGTGGTATATATGTACAGCACTTTCTTCATCCAGTTCAGTGCTGATGACATCTAAGGTGTCCATGTTTTTGTGACTGTGTATAGTGTTACAATGAACGACCAAGTGCATGTGTGTTTTTTTTTGGTAGAATTATTTATATCCCTTTGGATATATACTCAGTGATGGGATTGCTGGATCAAATGGTAATTCTGTATAAAGTTCTTTGAGAACTCTCCAAACTGCTTTCCACAATGTCTAAATTAATCTATCTTGCCACAGGCAGTGTATAGGCATTCCCTTTTCTCTGCAACCTCACCAACATCACTTATTTTTTGACTTTTTGGTAATAGTCATTTTGATAGGTGTGAGATGGTATCTTACTGTGGCTTTGACTTGCATTTCTCTAATGAGTAGTGATACTGAATTATTTTTATATGTTTGTTGGCTGCATTTTTTTTGTTCTTCTGAGAAGTGTCTGTTAATGTCCTTTGTCCATTTTTTAATGGGGTTGTTTCTTGTTGATTCGTTTAGATTATTGATAGATTCGGGATATTAGACCTTTGTCAGACACATAGTTGGCAAATATTTCCCCATTGTGTAGATTGTCTGTTTACTCTGTTGATAGTTTCTTTTGCTATGCAGAAGCTCTTTAATTAGGTCCCATGTGTCTGTTTTTGATGCAATTGCTTTTGAGGACTTTGTCATGAAATCATTGCCAAGGCCTATGTTGAGAAGGGTATTTCCTAGGTTTCTTCTAGGATTTTTGTAGTTTTAGGTCTAACATTAAGTCTTTAATCCATATTGAGTTGATTTTTATATATCATATAAAGAAGGATTCCTGTTTTAACCGTCTGCATATGGCTAGCCAGTTATCCCAGCACCATTTGTTTAATAGGGTGTCTCTTTTCCATTGTTTGTTATTGTCAGTTTTGTCAAAAATCAAATGGATATAGGTATGCAGCTTTATTCCTGGGCTTTCTAACCTATTCAGTTGGTGTAAATCTCACTTTCTGTAGCAGTGCCATGTTGTTTTGGTTACTGTAGCCTTGTAGTATAGTTTGAAGTCAAGTAATGTAATCTCTCTAGCTTTATTCTTTTTGCTTAGAATTGCCTTGGCTATTTGGGCTCTTTTTATATATGAATTTTAAAATAGCCTTTTCTAGTTCTGTGAATAATATTATTGGTAGTTTGATAGGAATAGCATTGAATATTTAAATTGCATTGGATAGTATAGCAATTATAACAATATTGATTCTTCTAATCCATGAGCATAGAATATTTTACTATTTGTTTGTGTTTTCTCTGATTTTTTCAGCAGTGTTTCATAATTCTCATTGTGAAGCTCTTTCACCTTCCTGATTAGCTGTATTCCTAGGTGATTTATTCTTTTTGTGGCTATTGTAAATAGGATTGAATTCTTAATCTGTTTCTCAGTTTGGATATCATTGGCGTATAGAAATGCTGCTGATTTTTATACATTTATTGTGCATTGTGGAGCTTTACTGAAGTGTTTATCAGTTCTAGGAGCCTTTGGGCACACAATAATAGTGGAAAACATCAACACCCCACTGGCAGTGTTAGATAGATTATCAAGGCAGAAAACTAACAAAGATATTTGAGATGTAAACGTGGATACTTGACAAAATGAACCTAACAGACATCTACAGAATACTCTAAACAACAACAAAATACACAATCCTTTCATACACACACAGCACATACTTTAAAACTGACCACTTACTTGACAAAAAGCAATGCTCAGCAAATTTCAAAAAACCTGAAATTATAGCAACCATACCCTCAGAATACAGGACGATAAAAATAGAAATCAACATGAGAAGATCTATCAAAACAGTACAATTACATGGAAATTAAACAACCTGCTCCTGAATGACTTAGGTAAACAATGAAATTAAGGCAGAAATTTAAAAGAATTATGTGAAACTAATGAAAACAAAGAAACAGCATACCAGAATCTTTGGAACACAAATAAGGCAGTGTTAAGGAAAAAATTTATAGTGCTAAATTCCTATACCAAGAAGTTAGAATGACTTCAAATTAACAACCTAACTTCACACTTAGAGGAACTAGGAAAAAAAAAAAAAAAAAGAGCAAACCAACCTCAAAGATAGCAGAAGAAAAGAAATAACCAAAATCAGAGCTGAGCTGAATAAAGTGGAGACCAAAAATCCATATAAAAGATCAATGAAACCAATAGTTGGTTATTTGAAAAAATAAATAAGACTGACAGACCACTAGCTATATTAATATAGAAAAAAAAAAAGATCCAGGTAAACACAATTTGAAATATCAAAGGTAACATATCCACCAACTCCAAAGAAACACAGAAAAGCCCTCAGATACTGTATTTGTCCATTCTCAATCTGCTATAAAGAACTGCCTGAGGCTGGGTAATTTATATATATAAAAAAAGATATTTTATTGACTCACAGTTCTGCAGGGCTGGGGAGGCCTCGAGAAACTTAAAATCATGGAGGAAGGGTAAGCAAACACATCCTTCTTCACGTGGCAGCAAGAAGGAAAAGTGCTGAACAAAGTGGAAAAAAACCTCATATAAAACCATCAGATCTTGTGAGAACTCACTATCAAGAGAACAACATGGGGGTGACCAACCCCATGATTCAATTACCTCCCACCAGTCCCTCCCACGGTGCATGGGGATTATGGAAACTACAATTCAAGATGAGATTTGGGTGGGGACACAGTCGAACTGTATCATTCCTCCATGGCACCTCCCAAATCTCAGGTCCTCACATTTCAAAACCAATTATACCTTTCCAACAGTCCTCCAAAGTCTTAGCTCATTCCAGCATTAACCCAAAAGTTCAAGTCCAAAGCCTCATCTGAGATAAAGTAAGTCCCTTCTTCCTATATGCCTGTAAAATCAAAAGCAAATTAGTTACTTTTTAGATACAATGAGGGTACAGGAATTGGGTAAATACACCCATTCTAAGTGGGAGAAATTGGCCAAAATAAAGGGGATACTAGTTCCATGCAAGTCTGAAATCCAATAGGAAAGTTATTAAATCTTAAAGTTTCAAAATGATCTCCTTTGATTCCATGTCTCACATCCAGGTCACACAGATGCACAAGGTGAGTGCCCATGGCCTTGGGCAGCTCCACCCCTGTGACTTTGCAGGGTACAGCTCCCCTCCTGACAGCTTCCATGGGCTTGTGTTGAGTCTCTGGCTTTCCAGGTGCACAGTGTAAGTTGTTGGTGGATCTACCATTCTGGGGTCTGCAGGACAGTGGCCCTCTTCTCACCACTCCACTAGGCAGTGCCCCAGTGGGGACTCTGTGTGGGGGCTCTGACCCCACATTTCCCTTGCATGCTGCCCTAGCCGAGGTTCTCCATGGGGGCTCCACCCATGAATCAAAATTCTGCCTGGACATCCAGGTGTTTTCATCTGAAATCTAGGTGGAGGTCCCCAAACCTCAGTTCTTGATTTCTGTGTTCCCACAGGCTCAATGCCATGTGGAGCTGCCAAGACTTTGGGCTTGCAACCTCTGAAGCAATGGCCTGAACTGTACCTTGGCCCCTTTTAGCCACAACTGGAGCTGAAACAGCTGGGATGCAAGGCACCCTGTCTGAGGCTGCATAGAGCAGGGGAGCCCTGATCCCAGCCCAGGAAACAATTTTTCTCTCCTAGGCCTCTGGGCCTGTGATGAAATGGGCTTCCCTGAAAATCTCTGACATGCCCTGGAGACATTTTCCCTATTGTCTTGGTGATTAACATTCGGCTCCTCATTACTTATGCAAATTTCTGCAGCAGCAGCTTGAATTTATCCCCAGAATTTTTGTTTTCTTTCTTATTGGATCATCAGGCTGCAAGTTTTCCAAACTTTTATGGTCTGCTTCTTCTTGAATGCTTTGCCAGTTAGAAATTTCTTCTGCCAGATACCCCCAATCATCTCTCCCAAGTTCAAGATTCCACAGATCTCTGGGGCAGGGAAAAAAATGCCACCAGTCTCTTTGCATAGCAAGAGTGACCTTTACTCCGCTTCTCATCAAATTCCTCATCTCCATCTGAGACCATCTCATCCTGGACTTTATCGTCCATATCACTATCAGCATTTTGTCATTCAACAAGTCTCTAGGAAGTTCCAAACTTTCCCACATCTTCTTATCTTCTTCTGAGCCCTCCACACTGTTGCAACTTCTGCCTGTTACCCATTTCTAAAGTTGCTTCCACATTTTTAGGTATCTTTACAGCAGTGCCTCACTACCTCAGTATCAATTTACTGTATTAGTCTATTCTCATGCTGCTAGGAAGAACTGTCCAAGACTGGGTAATTTATAAAGAAAAGAGATTTAATTGACTCACAGTTCCACAGGGCTTGGGAAGCCTCAGGAAACTTACAATCATGGTGGAAGTGGAAGCAAACACATCCTTCTTCACACAGTGGCAGGAAGGAGAAGTGCTGAGCAAAGAGGGAAAAGCTCCTTATAAAACCATCAGATCTCATGAGAACAAACTATCACAAGAACAACATGGGGATAACTGCCCCCATGATTCAATTACTTCCCACTGGGTCACTCCTACAACATGTGGGGATTATGGGAACTACAATTCAAGATGAGATTTGGGTGGGGACACAGCCAAACCATATCAGAGACTATTATGCCCACCTTTATGAATACAAACTTGAATAATTAGAAGACTGGATAAAATCCTGGAAACATACAACTTTCCAAGATTGACCCAGGAAGAAATTGAAATCCTGAAAAGACCAATAATTAGTTCCAAAATTGAATTAGTAAAAAAAAACCAAAATGAACAAAACAAACAAAACACCTACCAACCAGAAAAAGCCCTGGATCATACTGATTCACAGCTAAATTCTACCAGACATAGAAGAGCTAGTACCAATCCTACTGAAATTATTTCAAAAAATCGAGGAGGGACTACTCTCAAATTCATTCTTTTAGGCCAGCATCATTCTGATACCAAAACTTGGTAAGGATACAAGAAAAAAAGAAAACTTCAGACCAATATCCCTGATGAACACAGTTGCAAAAATCCTAAACAAAGTACTAGTAATTTGAATCCAGCATCACATCAAAAAACTAATCCACCATGATCATGTAAATTTTATTGCTGGGATGCAAGCTTAGTTCAACATTCACAAATCAATAAATGGGATTTGTCATATAAACAGAACTAAAACCAAAAACTATATGCCCATCTCAATAGATTCAGAAAAATCTTTTGAGAAAATGCAACATCCCTTCATCTTAAAACTCAACAAATTAGGCAGCAAAGGAACATAACTCAAAAAAATAAGAGCCACCTATGACAAACCCACAGACAACGTACTAAATGAGCAAAAGCTAGAAGAATTCACCTTGAGACCCAGAACAAGACAAGGATTCCCACTGTCACTACTACTATCCAACATAGTACTGGAAATCTTAGCCAAAGCAATCAGGCAAGTGAAAGAATTAAAAGGTATCCAAATAGGAAGATAGGGGCTGGGCGCAGTGGCTCATGCCTATAATCCTAGCCCTTTGGGAGTCCAAGGCAGGCAGATGGCTTGAGCTTAGGAGTTCAAGACCAGCCTGGACCACATGGTGAATCCCTGTCTCTCTCTCTCTCTCTCTCTATCTATCTATCTATCTATCTATCTATCTATCTATCTATCTAACTAATATGTACGTTCACACACACACACACACACACACACAGGAAGAGAGGAATCATGTAATCTAGAATAGGAACCATGGAAATAAATGAAATAGATATGTCATCTGCAAAGATGACATGATTCCATACCTAGAAAATCAGAGAAAGAACGGTTGCACATCAATGAAGTTTCCAGAAAGCCAAAGCATGTCTTATGAAAACTGAATGATTTTATTTTCAACAATTCTATATTTAAAAAACAAAACAGCTTTTCAAAAATATATCATATAGTGTGTTGCCTTTTTAGAGTTTGATCATAACTATGCTTTTCCTTATTATTATTGTTATTGATATAAATTATTGTACAGTCCTAAATATAGTGGTTGTCATCCATGAGGTTCTGTTTTCCCCCTAGATTAAAAGTCTTTGGATTAGGCAGTGGCTCATGCCTGTAATCCCAGCACTTTGAGAGGCCAATGCGAGAGTATTGCTTGAGGCCAGGAGCTTCAGACCAGCCTGGGTTAAAAAGTGAGATCTCATCTCTACAAAATATTTTAGAAAATTAGCCAGGTACAGTGGCATGCACCTGTAGTTCTAGCTACTTCAGAGGCTGAGGCTGGAGGATTGCTTACACCTAGGAGTTTGAGGTTGCAGCGAGCTATGGAGTGCCACTGCACTCCAGCCTGGGTGACAGAGCAAGACCCCATCTCTAAAAAATTGTTTTGAAAAAAGTCATTGGACTTCTTCTATCTCTTTTGATGTTTACTTGTAATCTGCTAGTTTCTGTCAAGTACATTTTAATTCATTTCAACTGAAGCCAAAACAGACAGACAGTTAATAATTACCCTATATATCCTAGGTGCTGGGTTAAAGGCTGAGATTGCTAGGAAAAATAAGAAATCCTATGTTTCAATATCCTCTGTAACCCTCGGCAAATTATGAGACAAGATATATTATATTGTAACTTAAAATCTCCTTTATGATGTTAAATTTAAAAAGCCAGACACAGAAAGACAAATACCCAAATACTACATGGTTTCACTCATATGTGGAATGAAACAAACAAATGAAAAACAGAAACGAGACCACAGAAGCAGCAAGTAGTGAGAAGGAAAGGAAGTGGATGATGGGGAGAGGTTGGTCAATGAGTCCAAAGTTACAATTAGAGAGGAGGAATAAGTTGTGGGGTCCGTTGTATAGTAGGGTGAGTATGGTTAACGGTAAGGCATTGTATATTACAGAATAGCCCGAGGGGAGGCCTTTGAATGTTCTCACCACAAAGAAATGATACGTGCATGATGTGATGAATATGCTAAGTACCTTGATTTGATCATTATACAACATATATATGTATTAGTATATTAAATTGTGCTTTATAAATATGTAAAATTGTAATATGCCACTAAAAATTTTTAAAATTCCTCGTTTGGGGTGAATTTCTGTTTATCTTGCGAGCAAATTTATAGGCTCCACTATAGAACTTTTTTCATATGTAGATATTTTTTCTGTTATATCTAGCTTCAAAATGTGACTTTTAGGTTAAGTCAACTGTTACTATTTTACCTGCCCCTAAATGCATTTTTTTTTTCTTGTTTGTGTGGGACTTAATGGTATGGCTCTTTCTACCTGAGTTCTTGTGGAGCAAGGTATAGACAGTGAGCCCCAGTCCTTCCTCCTCTTGTGATACTAGGAAATGATGGCATCATTAGTGAGTCTCTAGAAACATCCTGACAACTACCATGCTGGGAAGGAGGTGGCTAGGATAATGAGTAATAAAAACAATGATGACAGTAATAACAGCAGCACGTTATGTATCATGATTTTATGTTAAACTCAGAGATATTTTATTCCTTTTACCTGTTATTCTTTTCCCATCATCTGGCAGCATGGAGAGCTCCTGCATGCTGTACTCTATCAGACAGGGGAAGATAAATCTAAAACTAAGTCAATTAAGTGATTTCAATGGGATTCTCTAGGAGGAGATAACTTTCTGAAAACTCTTTTCCATGCAATCTGTGACAGCTGTAGTAGAACAGAAACGGCCTGTGCCATATGTAGGCAGAGAGGGCTTCAAACAGCCCACTCCCCATCATGAGTTTCTTGGTTTCTGCAAAAAGGGGAAGATGTACAAAATTGTCCCATGTTCTCTGGATTCTTTGCCTTCCCATACCATCCCAGATCCATGCACAACAACAGAAACAAAGAGTATGGAAGAGAAAGTGGGTGATGGCATGTTTTTTTAGGATGTCATTGTTGTGAGGGAGAAGGAACAAGGGAGCCCCGTGGCAGAGGTTGTGGACAGGAGAGCACCTGTGTGGAACAACTGGTAGTACATAGATGGTTCTCAGAGGACTGGTCCTACAAGAGGGAGCCAACAAGTCAGTGTGTATGGAGGTGGAGGTGGGGTGGGTAGAAGGACAACAGAACAGTAACAAATTGCTTGTGCTTAGAGAGTAGACCACAAGATAGTCAACTTGGAAAATCCACAGTAGAGGCAGAGGCTGATACTCCAGACTAGGTGGGGAAAATGACATCTCCATGAAGGCTGTGAGGACTCAAGAATGGCACTGAGACTAGAAACACCCCTCTCTCACAATGTCATAATACTCAGTAAGTACTCTTCTAATTCACCAGTATGGAAATGAGTACTGTGGGCAAGAAGAGATTGCAGGTAAAGCAAGAATGGTGGTATGATGGAGCTGAAATTCACACTTGACCACATTTAAGTTCAATAATGACAAAGTGAGATTGAATGGGTGGGCAACGTGGAGTTGTTGGTGCTGTTGCTTTTGACCTGCCAATATTGGAATCCAGTCCTGGGTGCTGGGTTGCATTGATACAAGAAAATAAAGAAGTTCTGAATTTGCATGCTTGTGTCCACAGGGACCTGTGGAACCTCCTGATCTTATGTTAACAGGGATGGCTGGGCCTTTGTTCTTATTTTCCTCACACCCGCATGTCCATAGTGTGGAGATTGCAGGCAGTTTTATGCCTGTGGACATCAACATTGAGGACAGTTGCCAAAACCAATCCTGTGGCATTTTTAGGCATCATCAATGGTATTCATTTCTAACAAAATTACATTGAGCGAAACTGTTTAATTGTGTAATTTATTACAGTGTGACAGTTAATGATCCATGAGCACTGTACAGATGGTGCCTCACCTGCTGAACAAGTGTGGATTATGATACATTTTCAAGAGGAATCAGGCCCAGTTATACTCTTCCACACATTAACAATTTTTCTTCTAAAATGACTATGGGTTCTTGCCAAATTTCCAGTAGTCTGATGTTGTTGACAGATTTGTTGATTTCAGTATTATCTTATCCTCTTACCTATTCTTTACATTTATTAAGCAGAGTGTTTTAATTTTCTCTTTTACTTTTGGTCTGCGTCAACCACACTGTATCTTATTTGGTCTTACAGAATAAAATACAAGAAATATGATGTCAATGGAGATGAGTTTTTCTTTCTATGATTAATTTTCTCTTTTACTTTTGGTCTGCATCAACTACACTGTATCATGTTTGGTCTTACAGAATAAAATACAAGAAATATGATGTCAATGGAGATGAGTTTTTCTTTCTATGATTTTCTCTTTCTTTCTGTTCCTTTCTATTCTATTCTTTTTTTTTTTTTTGGACAGAGTCTCGCTCTGTCACCCAGGCTGGAGTGCAGTGGTGCGACCTCAGCTCACTGCAACCTCTGCCTCCTAGGTTCAAGCAATTCTCCTGTCTCAGCCTCCCTAGTAGCTGGGATTACAGGTGGGTGCCGTCAAGCCAGGCTAATTTTTGTATTTTTAGTAGAGACGGGGTTTCACCATATTGCTCAGGCTGTTCTGGAACTCCTGACCTCATGTGATCCACCTGCCGTGGCCTCCCAAAGTGCTGTGATTACAGGAGTGAGCCAATGCGCCTAGCCCTTTTATTTCTTTAATAGAGTAGATTAGAAATTCATTTAATGCACATGTAGTTTTAAAAATATTGCCTATAAATTATTTTAATAATGGCTTTATTACGATACAATTCTCATGCCATAAAAAAGTACACAGTTCAGAGGCTTGTGTTCTCTCTACTCTCTGGTGACAATTGTTCAATGAATTTATGTCTTTCGGGATAAAGATAAAAATCTATAACATGTCTTACAAAGCCCTTAACGTTATTGCTCTTGTCTTTCTCTATGACTTTACTGTCTTCCCCTGCTAAGCAGAGTGCTTGACATATAATAGATGTACAATAAATATGCTGAATGAATGAAGAAATAAATGTCTTCTGCAAGACTTATTTTCAAAGCTGGAGCATACTTATATAATGGGAGAGAAAAATAAGCCACCCTGGAAAGATTTGCTATGGAAAAGAGGACATTATTTTTCTACATTATTTTTAAATCATCCTCCTGCCGCTTGGAGAACTGCTGATCACGAGGGCAGCACAGTGACCTTGTCAGACTCCTGCCTAATTCTCGAACTTCTCTTTGAAGCAAGTAAATGAAATCTGTTTCAAAAACTGCTGTTTCTTTTTCTTCTGATACTTGAAAATGTGAATTCACCTTTTTGAATAGATTTCGATTTGGGGTAAGATACAAAATGGGCCTTAGATAAAAGTAAGAAAAAGAAAAATGAGGTTCTGGACAAGGCAGGACTAAAATTATTCTGTAAGTAAATGTAAAGGTACTGTCTAGTTTGGGTATGAAAAATATTTTGGTGTTAATTTATTTTTTAATTGAGTGAGGCTTGGGAACTGGTATTCGGTGCCTTTGAAGTATATGGCGATTGTGGAGATGAAGAAATTAGCTTTGCTGAGAGCGACTGCCTATGGTAAAAAGGAGACAGGCTACAGAGCACAGAGGAAGGGGACAAAGTGACTTTGAAATATGGATGAATGATGAGTTTGGAGACAGCGATGGCTGATGTCCTATCATGATATCGAATTGAATTTTCTTTTGTGACTTCTTCCTTCCTCCCACCACCTTCTCAGATTGAGTCTTTAGTAAGGCTCTTTTAACCATTACAAACTAGAGCAAGCCCTGTCTTAACTCTGCCATGAATAAAGACAGGAGGGACATGATCATAGTTTGAAGCAGAGCAGGACAAGAGAGAGTAGGAGGAATTTGTGTGATAGACTGAGAAATTACCGAGGAAAATCCTGGAGCAGGAATTGAAGATTGACTGGGGATGATCAGGTTATTTATGTGATTATCCACTACTCCCAAACACCCAAATCCAAAGGAAAATCACAGAAAAGAATGTTTCTGAAAATAAATGTAGAATGGGTTTTGACATTGTTTTATTTGGAAATTAAAGCTAAAATAGAGCCCAAATCTCCTGACTTACATTACAGTAGTTTGCCTGAGGTTGCAGAAGGGTCTGAAAAGGAAGACTTACACAACACTTTTTGACAACACACTGAAGACACAGATCAAAGCACTGTGGTTCAAGGTTATAATACCAAATATACACAACAGAGACAGGTGCTACTCATCCTTACACTTCTCCTGCCTTTTTTTTTTTAATGTAGACATGTATCACAATTTCCTGCCACGAGAGAGGTAGCCCTCTTGACACTTTCCTCTGTGGCTCCATTAGCTGCTTCCATCTCACCACTAAGGATGTGGAGGAGGCCATGGAAACCCTCATCCTGCAGCCCACAGGTCCCTTCCCAGGCCTGGCTCACTGTAAAGTGTGGGGGCACCATGATTACAAATGGGTTGTGCTTCTAAGGCCAGGTAGCTTTGGTGCCTTCTAGAGCTCTGTGTGCTCTCACATAGAGGTGATGAGATGTCTGCCGCTTTTCAGAGAACTTGATTGCAATGGCTGGGTGGGAGGGGTATGGACAGAGATGGACAAAGGGACTTTGAAATATGGATGAATGGTATTAACAGAGACAGGTTCGCCCTGGAGGAAAGAATGGACAGAAGTGGGTTCACCCAAGGACCAAGATGGGCTGGCCCCGGGAGAGTGCAGACAAATAAGAGAAGGGCTCCACATGGCGTTTTAGGCCCACAAGCTCTCACAACCTGCCAGGGCCTGGGGCCAGGGACCACTGGGGCTCATGTCCAAACGTGCAGCTGCTCCTGGGGGCTCTTGACCATTGACAACCCCTAAGCCACCTCTCCATGATGCCTGGCCTAACCCCCATCCTTCCCTTTTTTCTTTTCTACCACCACCACACATTTGCAGTGGAGTTTCCTACATTTGGGGAAATGGCAGGGTTCAGCACAATCAGAGGGTTAATCCTTGGTTCTGGGAAAACCAAGGTGTCTCCCCTGCCAGGCAAATATTGCTCACTCTTGAATGTCATGGTACATGCTGCAGCCAGCCAGCTGACCTAAAGCCACTCTGGTGTCTGTGTTCTCTTGGGGGTCTTAGGATTCTCACAGGAACTCACTGTAGCCAAAGTTCTAGCACAACATTTCAGAAGCAGCTGTTTTCTGGCCTGGCAGATATGATCTGTGCTGTGTTTTTTTCTAACCATTTTAAGCTCATGGAATGTTTCAGGATGGCCCACTGTGATGATGACTGATGGCCAGTCACTTTTGTAATGGCAACTGGGTGCCCTGTGCACTGGCTTAGCCCCATTAACATTTCTCAACCCTCTGTTGGATAGATTACTGACTCTTTTCATAAGCTTTCTGACCTTGTCTTAAGCTTTACAATCCACGGCGATGAATTTATAGAGTGATTGTGACTATGTATGAGGAGTGTAACAGAGATAAATGGGCATTTGATGTTGACAAAGCAGAGAAAAAAATATTGTTCTCCACACCTTTTGTTAGCAAACACATGATTCACTATAATTCTTTTTTAGTGATTTATCTATGAATCTTCTTTTCTCACTTAATAAAATGCCCCCCATTGCTCTTCCAAGGCTGACACCATGGTTTTGTAATATATTATTAAAGCCATGTCACGCTCAAGAGGCAGTGAGCTTGGCTTCACAGCAGTGTTATTTTACCTTCTGTTTCTAAAAATGCTCAAACGGTTCCAAGGACATATTAGCTGCTTCTGTATTGTTTCAAACAACTTCCTTTGTAAGCAACCAGACCTACGTAATGCTTTGGAAGTGCGTATTTTTCTTTCATAAAGTTCTCATATATTTTCTATCAAGTTTGGGGAAAACTATAAAAAATGAATCACAGGAGTTGAGAAAATAGTGAACTGTTTTTCTTAAAATTATATCAGAAGAATCATTTTATACAATGGTCTGGACCTAAAAGGTTGAATATTATTACTATTATCCTGCAACTCTTTTGCTGGCAAGCTTGAAAAAGCCATATTCTCTTTTTTAGGGTCCAAAATTAAAGGTATGTTATTTTAATCTCATTTTATCTATTTATTTTTACTTATTTATTGACTTACGTATTTTGAGACAGTGTCTCCTGTTTCTCAGGCTGGAGTGCAGTGGCTCAATCAGGGCCCACTGCAGCCTCGACCTTCCACGCTCAATTGATTCTCCCACATTAGCTTCCTGAGTAGCTGAGACTATGGGCATGTGCCCCTATCCCCGGCTCATTTTGTATTTCTTGTGGAGAGTTTCACCATATTGCCCAGGCCGATCTCAAACTCCTGGGTTCAAGCCATCAGACCACCTCAGCCTCCCGAAGGAATCAACACTTTTTGGAAGATCTTTGGGGGTTTCTTACATGCAGCTAAGTTGGACACACTGAACAAGGTTTTGAGAGATGCTTAGAGTTTAGGCTCATGGAGATACAGAGAAATAGCCATCCAGGGAAGCTGGCAGCAACACTGAGTTAGATTTCACAAGAGATTTGGTCAACTTGGCCCATGTTGTGTGAGCATGATTAGTAAATAGGAAACAAGGCTAAAAAGAGAGTTTAAAGCCAGATGAGGTTAATATAAAGTCCCTATTAACAATTTTGATTTTTTGTTTTATAAGCAGATAATATATTCTACATTTTTACATTGGCTAGATGACATAATTAGAACAGCTCCTCAGGAAGATAAATCTGGCAGTAATGAGTTGGATGGAACAGAGAGAAAATAGGTTGGAAGTAGGGCCATCAGCTGGGAGACTGCAAAAGTTCATGCAGGTGGTAATGAGGACCTGACCTCAGAAAATAAGGGTTTCATTAGAAAGAAGGAGGCAGGAACATAAGACCTTCTGGTAAACTGGATTGAATAATTCTAGGTAAATTCAAAAATGCTATGCAGGAAATAATGAATAAATTTAAATAGTTCTGTCATGCAATGTAAACATGTCATTCGCTCAAAGCCTGTTATCCTAATATTACATGACAGTGTCCTCTGGGTTATTTTCCATTACAAGAAGTTACAGTAGCTGATAAGCCTGTGACCAATTTAAAATATAATTGTTGTTCTGTCTTCCTGCGACGCAGTTTGAGTTTCGATCCTTTAAGTAAACAATATAAAGAATTAGAGTCAAGTTCAATATTAGGAGTCTGATTCCTAGAAACAGAAAAAGGGCTTGAGAAGGGTTGCTAGCTATAAAGCAAATTTGATCTTCAAATTGTCGTTTTCCATCTATGATGGCATGCTGTTATTGTGAGTGAAGACCTTGTCCCAGGTCCTAGAATGAGTGAGGTTTTCAGATACTGATACAAGTGGAGGATATAAATTAAACAATGAAGATATGTTGGGGACCACCAGATTAATAGATCACTAGAAATTCATTTGGAGAAGAAATTTCATAAATATTAGACTGTTAGCACTGGAAGAGGTTTTAAAGATCACCTGGTTAAGTGTACGAGTTTTAGAGTTAGGTCAAAGTGGGTTTCAGTTCCCAGCTCCTCCTTGTACTAGATGTGTCGCCTTTATTTCACTAGTAGTCATTTGTGGGAGAAGTTTCTCCATGTTACAGATGGAGACACCCCCATCTCACAGAATCATGGCGATAATTAAATAAATTCATGATTGCAAGGTGCTTAGCCCGGTACGTAGCAAACACTCAGCATAAAACAGCTGTTATTAGAAGTAAGATGAATGCTATGATTCAGGTCTCCTGAAAATGGACTGAGTCCCCCTCCACAGAGCCATGCCCTCTCCTTTTATATTCCCACTTTAAAGTATTAAAATATTAAAAGTAATGGCAAAAACTGCAATTACATTTGCACCAACCTAATACCTATTCCAGAAAACTTCCATCAATTTTGACATTTATGTTGACATCAGTAATTGTTTCCATCATTACTAAAACAGGCTATTAAAGTCAATGCTACACAATCAATCATTTAAACAAATATATTGAGTACCTACTCAATGAAAGGAATATGCTTTATATGATAAATGACATGCCATCATTAAAAACTTAATTATTACCTATTTCTCCACAAAATATTAATCATCATTGTTATTTTTAACCAGAACGAAGAGGCACTGTTCTGTAATGAAGTGCTCTGGGATTTGAGGTGTGGGTAGAAGTCAGCCCCTCGGGCGAGGACATTATTTGCTGCTATCAGGTTTCAGCTACGGTTTGGATGGAGTCATTCAGGTTATTTAGAACAGGTCTTCAGAAACATGCATTTTATTTAAATATCTGTAATTAGTATCTGATTATACACAACTATCACTAATAAGTATAGTGATATATAATATAGTGTCAAAGTAAAATAAGAACTACATGGGAAGAGGAGGGGAAGAATGTCATATCAGCAGAATGGCTAGTCAGGGCTGGACTTTGGAGATCATTGCCTTTCATCCTTAGACAATGTGAGGGAGTGAGTGCTCTTATTTTTATTCACGTTTCTTCAAGGATAAAACTAATATTCAGATGGAAACTTGCCAGTCTCAAAGATAATAAGTGGTAGGTTCGGATTTGAATTCAGATTCATTTGACTCTCAAACATCTATTTTTTGTGTATTTTATAAACCCTATTATTACAAGATAAAACACAGAAAATGATACATAAAGAATTCATTACTGCTTAAAATTTTATAAAGTGAACACTTTTGCAACCACCACTCAGGTTAAGAAATAGAAGTTTGCCCTATGCTCTAGAAGACCTCCATCTTCAAAAGTAAACACTATAAGCACTATCCCGGCACTGATAGTAATCACTCTTTGCATTTCCCTCCCTCCCTCCTTCCCTCCTTCCCTCCCTCCCTCCTTCCCTCCTTCCCTCCCTCCCTCCTTCCCTCCTTCCCTCCCTCCCTCCCTCCCTCCTTCCCTCCCTCCCTCCTTTCCTTCCTTCCTTCCTTTCTTCCTTCCTTCCTTTCATTTTTTTTTTTTTGTTCTGAGACAGAGTCTCTCTCTGTCACCCAGGCTGGAGTACAGTCACACCATTCAATCTCAGCTCACTGCAACCTCTGCCTCCCCAGTTCAAGCGGTTCTTGTGCCTAAACCTCCTGAGTAGATTTCTGTATGACTTAATTAGCCAAACGAGCATCCCTAAAGAATTGTTCAGTTTTTTCTTTCTTTTTTTTTTTTTTAATTTTAAGCTCCATGTCTTTAAGGTCTCATTTAATATACCAAATCCCTTTTCCTTTCTTTAGAGTTTACCTGCTGATCCGTCTAGACTATTTATCTGTATGTTTCCATCAGTCTGGATTTTCTTTTTGCATACTCATGGTGCCTTCAGACCACCGCTCTGACCTTTCTTTTCTATCAATTGTCCACTGAATCCAAAGGCTTGATCGGACTCAGATTGGATCCCTTGGGCAAGGCATTAGGGGAGTGTATTTTTTCATCAGGCTGCATGTAGTATCTGGGTATTACTTTTATTTCCATATCTATTGATGCTCAATGCCTAAGTTATTAATTCACTGGAGGTTCCACATGGTGATACTTTATCATTCTTTTTCGCTTATTCCCCAAAATAATTTAAAACGAGACACCTGCTTTGTATATGGCTACTCAGTATTATAGTTTATATAGAAAAGGAACAATGAATGCTTGAATTTTTCTTTCATTTATCTGGTTTTAAAATATACTTCATGTTTCAATCAGTTGTAATTCTTGTTCCCATTGAAGCTCAAATTGCTTATTCTGCAATCTTGTTGTATCTGGTTTGACAAGATGTTCCACACTCTTCCTGTGTGTTTCTCAATATCTGCAATCTGTAATTTCTCAAAGAAGTTCTGTTTCTTTTAGTGGGACATGGTATTTCAAGACTGCAGCTTGAGTCTAGAGATGTGAATTACTACTGGATAGATTATTGTTTCTAAGTGTTTTTGGTGTACAGAAATTGGACATAGTTAAAATAACCTGTGATTCAATAATGATACATCTAAATCAAAGGCACAGGGCTGGTGCTTAATTTCTTCTGTTTTACATTTGTATTCCTTATTTTTCACACTAAAAATCTTAATTTTTCAGGTTCTAAGAGAGGACACAATTATAATGTGCTATGACTGCTTACTCACATTATATACATACAAGTTTCAGAACAATGCTGTTATTACGTTATCACTGATTATGACTACTCAAAATAGATTTATATATTTTTATATGCTATTTCATTATCCTCCAACCACATTTAATGGTTATACTATATCTACATCATAATATCATAGTTTCACTGTAATCTATAATCCTTCAGTTTTAACCTCACTCTGTATTGATTATATAAGTAATTATGTAGACCACCAGTCCTTATGTTGGTGTTTTCCTTATAAGTTTAGTTGCCTAAAACTTGTTTTATAGTAGATTTCTTAGAAACTGTTCACGGGGAAAAATACTTTTGAACTACTACAAGTTGTATGTGCCACTTATAAATAAAGGGCAATGTCTTATGGATATAAAATAAGTGGTTCATGTTTTCCTTTCTTGAGTATCTGAATTATTTTACCTCACTTTCCTCTGGAATAACATATTGTTGTAAAAAAGAAAAGGCTGATGAAGATACAATTATTTGTCATTTATAAATCACTGCTCTTTTTGTCTGGATTCCAAAAGAATTTTTAAATTTTATCTTTAATTTCAGACAGCTTTTCTAATTTTTTCTCAGAGCCTTTTATTATTTGTAGATTGGATCTTCTTTACCTGTCTTCAGTATTTGCCACTCTATCTAGACTCTTTTTTAAAAAAATTTCCTTTGTCTTTATCTTCTCCTCTTAGTATATTTTCTGATGTATTTATTTTAATTTTTGTGTTCCTCCTAGTCCTCACTTCTAAAATATATTTTGTGTTTCTAATTTTAGTCTAACATGCATTATTTCTAATTCTGATGTATATTGTTCTTCCATGTCATGTATCATTTTATTAACTATTTTAATCTAATTTTTAATTATGCATTACAGTTTTGATTAGCTTTTGAGTAACTTTTCTTGGTTTGTTTTTATTGTTTATAAGGAGAATATTCTGCTCTTAGTTATCTTTTTTTAAGCAACTGTTTTTGGAGTTTTATCTAAATGTTTTTACTTAACTTTTTAATGTGAACTTAGTTTTTCTTAACTGTTTTTAGTGGGATGCTGAAGTTAAAGTTCAGATAAGTTTTATAATTTCACTGATGTTCCTCTTTTGTTGTTTTAAGACAGTGTTTAAAAATGTGCAATTTTTTCTTCTGATGTTTCTAGACCCTGCAAACTTTACTTCTGACATTTCTTTTTATTAACTTCTGTTTTCCTTGTTCTGTTTGAATCTGATTTCACTTCCTGCAGTTTCTCTTCCCTATGGATTCCTGTCCTGGGAAACCCTGCAAGCATGTTTTCAAGAATATACTTGGTCTCTGCCCCTTAAGACTTTACTCTAGGACTCTTTCATTTACCTGTCCTTGGAAAAGGAAATCTCTCGTTTTTGTTTGTTTGTTTTGCTGCTGTTTTCAGATTGGTCTACTTTTGCTTCCAATGATATTTATTGGTCATTCAAGGGTTCTTCTTTTCCATGGTCTATCAGGGATCCTGCTACTTCTCTGTTTTCCTTCATTGAGATCCTGCTAACATACTTTGATGGTTTATCCCTAACCACTTGCATTTTGGGGTTTCGGTGGATGTCTTCGCATTTAGTTTCAATGAAAATGTTGGTCCTGGGTGTGTGACTTTGCTACCTAGTCCCTCTTTCATTTTATATGTAGGGTTTTAGAAAGAGCCAGTGTCTACATTTTTACTGCTGCCTCCATATTCCTAGAATTCAATTTTCTAAAACTTGGGCTTTTACAATCAAAATGTTACCTTCTTATATAAATGAAATAAAAATCACAACTCAGATATTTATTGTATGTCTAACTGAATTGGAATGTGAAAAATAAATTTAGGAAATGACATAATGAAGTAAATTCTAATCACCTTGATGCCCCTGACGATCCACACCCATTTTTACTAGCTAAGGAAAGAACTTCTTCACTGGGCAAGGTGGTACAGTGGAAAGTGTGTGGATTTTGAAACCAGAGAGACTGAAGTTTAATTCTTTTTATTATTATTATTATTATTTTGAGATGGAGTCTCAGTCACCCAGGCTGGAGTACTGTAGTGCAATTTTGGCTCACTGCAACCTCTGCCTCCTGGTTCAAGTGATTCCCCTGCTTCAGCCTCCCAAGTAGCTGGGATTACAGGCACACACCACCATGTCTGGTTAATTTATTTTATTTTACTTTTAGTAGAGACAAGGTTTCACCATGTTGGCCAGGCTGGTCTTGAACTCCTGACTTCAAGTGATCCACCCACCTTGGCGTCCCCAAATGCTGGGATTACAGGCATGAGCCACTGCGCTCGGCCCGAAATTTAATTCTTAATCTGTTATTTAATACCTGTAAAATTACAGGCGAGATATTTAAGCTTTAAATGGATTAATTTTCTTGTGAAATGCACACACCTATATCTCTGTTTGTATATGGCACATTTTGAATAAATTTTTGTTTCTTTCCCCAAACCCTTTACTCTCCAATGCTATGTAAAGATTGAAGGTTTAGCAAATTCAACATTTCATTTTTAAAGAATTATTTGCTTTACTTTTTGTTTTTTAGCTGGGGTTATTTTTCCTTTTTTTCCCTGGTATCAGTTTTGATTTGTCCCTACTTTCTCAATTTAGGAAAATACAGGAAAGGAAGAAAATTAATGCAAAATTTGAAAAGCTATTGTATAAATTTAAGCGCACTTCACAGAACTGTCTCTTTCTACAGACCAGGGCAAACCCGGAAAGTGGATTTTCTTTTTTTGTTTTCTCCTTATGCAGATTGTCATATAATGAATTACAAGCAGAATTCAACTTCTGTGAGCTGCCAGAACTGGGGGTTGGAGATGCTCAGAAGATAGGCGGCCATGATTAAAAAGATTTGTCAAACACTAACTTTGAACATGCTGTGGTTTGATTTTTTTTAAATGCAACTATGAGCAGAAAATAGCATTTTCTCACTCGGTGAAGTCACACCTCTCTTTGTCAATGAAATAGTTGATAAATCATTGAAAACAAAATTAAATGTAAATTGAGCTTTCCATCTGGCCACCGTGACACTCTCTAATTCAAACCAAACAACTTGTCTTTAAGGAAGTCTTTCTCTGAAGTACACTAGATTAACAACATTTACAGAGTTCTTCCATAGTTCAAGAGAGTATTTTAGGACATTAGAGAGAGAAAAAAAAAATCTAGTTAGGACAAAAGAAGAATCTAAAAAGGCAATATCTAGTAACCTTTACTCTGAGACATAAAGTGTGTTTGTGTTTAAAGAATATGAATAATTATGCTTCACCCACAATATGATTTTTGCAGCGTTTTTATTTTCCTTATATCCAGGCTCTTCCCCCCCCAGCTTTACTGAAGTAAAACTGACCGATAAAAACTGCTTATATTGAAGATGTACGATATGTTTCTTTGCTATACACATACATTGTGTAATGATTACCACAAACAAATTAATTAAAACATCCTTCACCACACAGCCACTATCTTGGGCGTGTGTGTGTTGTGAACACTTAAGATTTGCTCTCTTAGCAAATTTTAATTAAGAAATACAGTATTATTCACTACGGTCACTATATTAGGTATGGCTTGTAGGTTTCCAGGGAGAAGACTAAAATGCAACCTTTGTGAAGTAATAAGGAAGTTCTCAGACAATAATTATTTCCTCGTACAGTTCTAGAGAAAAGATGGACCGATTTGCATAAGATGTTCTATTTTGAAACAGCAGAATGCAAAACCAGCACACGTTAGAGTCTATAAAATCAGATGTGAATGTAGGGTTGGGTTCCAAGATATTTATTAGGGATGAATACTTCCAACAAAGGGAAGAAAAGGAATGGGAAGAGGAGGAATGTGAACTTTTATGCGAACCTGAAATTTCACATTTGTGTTATCAGAAATGTCCTGACCTTTTGCTTCACTCAGTTACCAAATATGGACTGCGACAGGAAAGTGTGGCTTTGGGCAAGGTGGGCTGTCTGCAGCTAAGGAAGATTCTGAAGGAGCCAAAGCTGCCGGCTGCTTTCTGACTGCACTCCTATAGTGGGCAAGCAAGTCCTTCCTCAAAAGGGGATCTGTCTTTGCATTTCCATGTTTGCCACAAAAATATCAAGTAGTATCACCTGAAATTTGTGAATTGTAACTCCTGACCTAGTGGACATTGTTGAGTAGACCCTAAATTATTATTCTTATAATAATTAGGGTTTTGTTAAGGAAAGGATGACCAGGACCCCAGGGAAAAACACAAAAAGCAATTAAGGGGGATTCTGGGCTGAGGGACCAAGGTTATTACAGATAGGCAGGGGTTTTGTTTTTGGAAAAGGAGAACTGTTTCTGTTTACACTTATTGGCACAAAAAGTTTTTAAACACAATCAACTGTCCACTTTTCTTTATTCTTTATAACACTATTGTTTTCCTGGTTTTAATTTGTTTTATGTCTCATGTTCAAAATAAATGCATTTTAGCATCAACTTTTCCTAATATTGAAATATTTAGAAGTATTTTAATGATATAATTTTTATACTATAATAATCATATTTAGCATTAATACTAAGTAATCATATTTACTTTTCCTTTTCTATGCTAAACCTATTGTAATAGTGCAAATCTTGCCAGGCATTGTGTGACAAAGTGCAGTGACACTATCGGTGTCATTGAACTACTCACAGCATAATAAATGAAAGTACAGTTGACCCTTGAAAAATGCAGGGTTAGAAGCACTGATCCCTGCACAGTCAGAAATCTGCATATAACTTTTGACTACCCCAAAACTTAACAACTAATAGCCTACCGTTGGCCAGAAGCCTTACCAAGAATAAAAATAGTGGATTAACACATATTTTATAGTTACATGTATTCTTACAATAAAGTAAATGAGAAAACAATGTTTTTATGAAAATCATAAGGAAGAGAAAATATGTTTACTATTCAATACGTAGAAGTGGATCATTGTAATGGTCTTCATCCTCGTGGTCTTCATGTTGAATAGACTAAGAAGGAGGAGGAAGAGGAGGTTTTGGTCTTTTTGTCTTAGACGTAGCAGAGGCAGATGAAAATATGCATATAAGTGGGTCCATAGAGTTCAAACCTATATTGTTCAAGGGTCAACCCTACATATTCCAGCTTGGGAAGCAATGGCTCTGTATGTTATGAATGAACTTAAGACCTTGGAGAACAATGATAGTGGCTCATGACTGCATGTACAAGGACCTGGATCAGTGCCCTGCAGTGAATGAGTATCCAGGAGAGAGGACAAGGCTTTAACATCAGTGTGGTTTGTCTGAGAATAGCAAAAACCGTAAAAGGTAACTCGGCCAACACTTCTTTTTCTGTTCTTAGAATTGGAAAGAGGGATGGATCCTTTTGGACTGAGCAAACCCCTGAGATTTTGGGGGCAATTAAAGTGTGTGTGCGAAGAGGTCATCAGGGAAGGAAATATAACTTTTGTTCCTAAGGGAGTTTGGTATTCAAACTATAAATTTGATAAATTAAAGAAGTGTATCCATATTTATACAATGAGACTGTGAAGTAGATCACAGCAGTTACATATTTAAGGGAGGATGAAAAGTATAGTTAAAGGGTGCTTCTTCATCTTCTTCAGAGAAGATACCGTGTTTCAGTTTCCATTTTATTACTTTATATTGGTATACCTTTGGGTAAGTCCCTCTATCTTTTCAGAACTACAGTTTCTGTGCTAAAATAAAAGGAAACCAAAAATTTAAACACAAAAAACAGAAGCAGTTGAAGTAGAACTCATGAATTCTTTTTAATGTTTTAATGTCTATAGCTCTTTAAAAATTCTGCTAATAATATCCATATACGATTTTAGCCTGCTGTATGGTGAGAAAATCGACATTTTTTTAAATGTAAAAATTAGGAATAAACAAATAAATCTTCCCCAATTCTGCCTTCAATTTCCTGGAACACTGACATAAAATGTTTATAAAAAAGACCATCCTTTAAATCTGTTTTGTCAATTATTCTGCTGTTGTAGGAACAGAACTCTAACAACAGTTAAATAACGAAGTTGAAATTCAAAACAACAACGTAGGGCATCCAATAAAGCTCACAGGCATTCATCCTAGAAATCAAGCAGACCAGCTTTTTAATCTAGGCAACCGTCAGGTATTTTTAACTGAATGTTGAATAAAGGGAACTCTTCAAAATTCATAGTTACCATCTCTTGTTCACCAAGTTTACCAAAGGGAGAATTTTGGGGCTCGACATTGCACCACTTTTCCATTAAAATTCTAACAGCACGTTTAGTATCAAATCCCCTTTATTCTCTCTCTGTCATGAGTGATTAGTGTTTTCCTGCATTCATCAAATTCCTTGTGACCTTTACCCCATATTTCAGTGTCATTCCTCTCTCAAATGCAACTAGGATATTCTCTTCTAGCACATTTTGATGGACAAGGCAATCCATTTTGTTGTCTAACCTCTATATCAAAGTGACAGAAGATTCAGTGGTTTAACAGCTGGAGAAATTTTCATTACATGAATGAGATTTAGATAACACTTCCATTAACAGTACTTAAGATCAATGTCCCTAAACTACCATTCCCAAATCAAGAGTTTATTGTGTGTTTTAACGCTTTAGAGCCACCAAGTGTTTCTTACTCAAACTACCTGTAACATAATTTGGGATGCAAGTTATGTAAATAATGTTGAGATCATTTATTGGAAACCTCCAGCAAATAGCTGAAGATGCCCTCATCCTCCACTGAATAAAATTATAAAATGAAATAAAAAGGTCTTTAAAGGGTGCTCTATGCAAAGGGTGCTCTATGCAGTTATGCAGCTACCCTGGCTCCCACCTGGTGTTTATGGAATCCACTGTTAGCTTGAAGAAGTGACTTTGATACAGGATTTAAGAAGAAATTACTTAGCAGATAGTGAGGGTATGGAAGTCCTTGGTAAGGTTTTCTTTTTAATGAAAAGCAGCCCCAAATTATTTTTCTGTCTAACAAAGGCAGCCTGTAAAATTGAGCTGCAGACATAGATGCTGCCAGTAGTACCAGTCATGTTCAAGATGGTGGCTCCATCTTCCCTTCTCTTTTTCAGCATGTGTATGGTGAGGACCAGACAAGATGGCGCTGGCTAAGGGAAACTTCATTTGCATAATAAGATTAGGGTGGGTTGACCAGCCTTCCCCTTGCGCTGTGTAAATGTCACACCTGATGGAACCAATCTGTGAGCCCTACATAAATCAGACATCATCTCCTCAAGCCGGACTGTAAAATCCGGCACGTTAGTCATGGCCAGTCTTTTCCTCTGAGAAGTCCCATCTCTCTCATTAGAGAGAAAGCTGTTTTCCTTTCTATTTCTTTCTCTTTTGTTTGCCTGTTAAACTCCACTCCTAAACTCCTCCTGTGTGTCCTTGTCCTAAATTTTCCTGGTGTGAGACAACAAACCCTGGGTATTTACCCCGGCCGATGAGGTGCTTCAACTTGTTCAGTTGAACCATTCTCAGACACTTAGTCTACCAGTCTAATCCCTCTTCTCACTCACCACTCTTTCAAATAAAAAGAAACTGAGCCAGAATTATGACTTCGTTTTAAAATTTTGTGTTCTGACATAGCTCTCATAACTCTCATTCACTGAATAAAAATAATTCCTTTAATTTGGAAATTAATATTTCTGTGAATAGATTGTAAATGCGTAGTAGTCCACAAATGAGTCTGGGACAGATTTTGGCATGTAATGGACATCCCTTATTTACTTGTGAAATTGTTGAGATGAAATGCAACTGATTTTGTGGTTAAGTACAAGAAATTAGTGATAGGGTGATACTGGTTTTTGAATTAATTATCTCAAAGTTTTGTTTTTATAGAATTCAGGATGTACCTTAATTTTTGCTTAATTGCTTGAGTAATATGTATGCTAAGATAAATTTTGATGTCATTGATTCTCTTTTATTTTAGCTGGTATAAAACAAAGTGACAGTAATTTTAAGTCAAACCTCAAGGATTATTAAGACCAGTGGTTACTAATATTATAGAAAGACTACCTAGGAATATCCAACCTAACACCCTCCCCTGAAATGTATGGAATATTCTGATGTCAAGAAAAAACATTTTCTAAGTTTCCAACATCCTCCCACCTTCAGCACTAGGAACTCATTTATAGTAGCTGTGAGATATGGGTCTGGAAATCACTCCATTCACCAAATGGGCAAAGTAAGGCAATGGAATGAAGAGTAAAAAACCGCTGACAAGTCTTAAAATATTTTGAAAAAATTAGGAATTTGCATAGCTGGAGCACCTGATGAATTCTAAAAAGAGAAGCAGAGGGAGGCATTAGAAAAACATGACTTTACATGCTAATAAAAGGAAGATTAGTTTCTGGGGACTCTAGGAAAGAGGGTATATTTCCAATTTTTATTGGATTGCTTCTAAAAACAGTCAACGTAATCTTTATGGCGTAAATGTAGACTGTAACTTCAGGTAAAGTTGCATGGAGAAAAAGAAAGGCTGTTGTGTTTCCACTCTCTCCTACTACATTATACCAAAACTTACCACTTAGTTGTAATATCTGTTTGGTCGAGGGTATGTCTCATGTGTAGAGTTTGACATAGGGTGGAGAGAAATTAATTGCTCCTTTGTCAGTTAATGAAGAAACTTTTTGGAATTTCCTACACAAATATATGGAGTTATTTCTTAACCCTACTACTTTCAGCACTCTGTGCACACTTGTTATGCTTTTCTAGGTTGGATAATTAAACTTTTGTTGTTATTTGATGGAGACAGTAGTCCAATAAAGTCAAACCAGAAAAAGCCAACAATTGATATTTACTTTAACTTCATTATTTTTTAAAGTGAGACAATTTAGCCAGATGATGTTAATTATAATTTATACTGGAGAACACATTTCCTGTTTTATATCCAGATATAAATATTGGATCATGTTGGCTATTTCAGTCTTTTTCCTTGCGCTGTACAGGCTACATTTGGTATTAATTTCAGATTCACCTGCTAGACAATCATTTCCCTTTCCCTTACCCTGCAAAATGAATCTTCAGACAGATGTTATGCATGGAAACGAATCTGATCCAATACTATCAGCAATGCCACTAAAAAATCACCTGAAAAATATTGTCTCATGTCTCTAGACTTCCCATTTTAGCAATTATCTAAAATACTAAACTCATACCAAATACTATATTTTAATTATGACTAAAGATTTGGAAGATTCTTAGTGAATGTCTATGTAAGTGAAGCTAAAAAAGAAATTCACTTTTCCATGTTATATAAAATTTATACCAAATTAATCCTCTGATTCTGCACATCCAGTTTTCTAACTGATCATAATATATCAGATTTTACCTCTTCTCTGCGTCTCTTTACTAGAAGCTGAAAATTAGAAAAATAAGCTTAGGCCAATAATCGCAATTATTCAGAAATTCTGAATTTAAAATTTTAATTCTGAAAACCGTATTTTTTAAAAAGAATAAAATAAACTAGGAAGAAAACTATTTCTAATTTGTCTTAGAGGTGGGAATCATTGACTGATGTTTCTTCTCTAACCTTAGAAATGCCAAACTCTACATCACTATATCATTACCTAGTGACGTAGATCTATGAGAAGACATCCGTCTAACATGAGCTAATTTCTCTACTTAAAGGGGAGAGGGTAAGCATATGTTTTTGCATTTTTGGCACAGAAAGGTGATGCTGGAAAGCTCTGGTTTTCAGACATTTTCCAAGCAACTTCTGTGCAGCTCCCAATCTGCATGTTTCTACTGTATGTGTCTCCCTGGTGTGAAATTGATTAGGAGCAGCATGAATCTGTCACTGAGAGTTATAGTGACTGGGATTTAGGGGGACTTCAGCCTATTTTTGTTGATGCTCTACTGTGCCCACACACCCCTTCAAATATGACCTGGGTCTGAAAATGATGTAGTTTAATGTGTCAAGATCCTCATGGACAGAGGTTTCTTTTTAAGAAAATATGAAAACAATTTTTACCCCTTGTTATTCTCCAACAAAGAATGATCAGGTCAGAAGATTAAAATGCTTTTCAGTATGATAGTAAATATCTGCAGGAATATATCTGAAGGAATAACAGAAAATGTAAGAAAACTACTCATCAACAACTTAAGTGGTCAGAGCCATGTCTTTTATTTGCACAACACTAATCCTTTTTAAAGCACATCATATTTCAAATTCCTTGAATTTAGGAGCCTTTAAGTGTTTCTTCTGTCATATATTTTTGTTTATTTGTAAGAATATATGGTGGTGCTTCATGGTAAAGTGGTGAATTAGTTTATATTGCAGTGGCATTGACGTCTATCACTGAAAAGCAGTAGATTGTACATTCTAATAGTATCTTCTTGTAACCAAACAAGAATATCCAAATATTCAAATTTAGTTTGATCGTAAATGCACATTACATTTATCTGATTTAGTTAAATAAAATTATTTAATATCTTCTCAAACATAGGATATGGTAGTATGGTTAGTTTTAGCTAGGAGTTCAAGGAATAGGACAGATTCTTTTACTTTGGAGTAGTCAAAAATACTGAAATGCCATTCTGTATCTTGAGAAAAGGAACTATTGTTATGTTATTTGAAAACAAAAAAGGATAATAGCCATAATTCATACCTATTATCCATTAGTGATTTTGTACATATTAAACCCAATTAAATCAGAGTCTCAGGGTTGGGGTCTGAACATTAATATGCTGTGACAGCTAATCAAACAGGATTCAGAACAATTGCTGTAGCTCAAATAACATTTTCTTCTTTTTGCCCCCACATTTTTGCTCACTCCTTCAGACTTCATGCTGACATAACTTAGCTTCCCCTCTGTGATAATCACATTTTGCAGACAAATCTTTTCCGTGGTATTTCTATGACACTGTATTAGAATTGTTTATGCACATGTCATCTTTCTCTTGCTAGACCGTAAGGTCATTCAGGTCACAGATAGTCAATGTTTGTATCTGACATGATATGCTTGCAAATACAATGATTTAGGCACACAAAGGAACAATTATGCATATTTAGGCACACAAAGGAACAACAAAATTTATGGAAATCTAATTACGTGGTTTAAAAAACTTTTATGATTGATCATGAGAAGCTGGTAACTGTGAAAGGAAGACAGGACGTGGTGGAATTACCTTTGCTTACTCATGACAGTTTTGTCCCAAAGTTTATGCACTGAAAGTCAGGAAATACTCAGTGAGCTGGGCTAAACAGGGTGCCATTCGCATTTACAGATGTCCTATGCAAGAGTGTAAAACAAGAGCCTGCTGTCTAACTTACCGCTTACCGTCATAAAGAGTGGGTGTGGTATGCAATCAAGTGAAGGAGAGAAAAATAATAGGTAAGAGCAAAGATTGGGAAACAATAAAAATGTTCGCAGAGGTCAGACTCTCCAAACACTACAGTCACTTAGTATTCCATCTTGAAAACTCTGCTCCCCACCCTAAACCCTCTAGTAACAAACACAAATATAACTCCAGCTTCTATTGTCTGCAAGTTCAGAGAAAAGAGCAATGGTGGTGCGAATGTACGTGACTGCTTTCTGGTTCCAGGTGAGAGAAGGGAGATACCTCACCCTGGAAGTATGTTGGAAGTTGTTCTTCATCCTTTGAAGGATGACCAGGTCAGGCACAGCCTCATGGGAAATGGAATGGGGAGATGGTGACATGGGTGCAGATGTCAAGTCTTGTAAAATCAGTTCTGCACAGAAAATTTGCAACATGGAATTATTTCCTGTGCTGACATTTTCTCTTTACATGGCACCCTCCAGGCATTCCAAGTGCCTCTTTCCATCATGCCCCAGATTCTAGTTTCTAATCCAGCTATGAAATTCTCTATTCCAGCAGAGAACAATACTGATCTTGCTGATATCACACAGACCTCTATATCATATGTAGAGGAGCATAAAACTCATAAAATTCTCATTTTCATTGGAAAAATACAGAAACATGACATAGCACCATTTTTCCTTGCACTGGTTATATCCCATAGATTGCTGTTAATAATACTTTAATGTAGGAGCATTTGCAAGCATGAAGTTTTGTTTTTTCTTTTTTCCTCCTCAGCACCTGGTTGTCATTTCCTATTTATGTGTAATCTTGGGGAGGTAGAGAGTGGTAATTCACATACAAGAAATCCTTCAGAATACGTTAAAATAACTTAATGCTTCATCAGAACTCCAAAGGAAGAGCTTAGAATACTGCCTCTGTTTATACTAAGAAAAATATAGAAAAAGAACATTAGCAGAAGTGATTTTATAATTTTTTTATGTTAGGCAAATTTTTCTCCAATTTACCATTTAGTCTACAAGCAATATATTTTATTAAGGTGAACATTGTTTAAATGTAATTCTAAACTAAACTCTTTCATTCCTGTAGTTGGTTAAAAAAAAAAATTTATATACGTTAGGAGTAAAAAGAGGTTCTTAGAAGATAAACATGGAAGTTTTAATTTAGAAGAAAAGCATATGGTTAATAATTTAATTATATGGTTTTTAGTTTCCTGAATCCTATCTTCCACCATTTCAATAAAAAGCAGAATTAATCATAAGGAAAAAATGTAATGGGTTTTTGCATTTCCATAGCTAATCTCATCTGTTATCCAAAACCTAGCTTTTATGACCCAGAGTAACAATTTTTATCTACTATAAAAGCTCTAACTATGGATTAACATTGATTTTTTTTCACCTTTTCTCAACTTCCATAGACCCAGGAAAGTTTATAGCATCAGGAATCATGTTCCTTTACCGTACTCTTAAAGTTTCTGTATATTCTGATTATAATTTAGACAGTTTTTCTACCATGAGCTACTGCCATTTCATATCAGGCAAGTGTTCCATTTTTCAAAATATAAGTCTATAAATTTCTACTTTCATTCTTTAACAATAATTTGGAGCTTACATTCTAAATTATAATATTTCTGTGGTTTCTTTTTTCCTCCTCATCCTCTTGATTGTCTAAAAGTCGAACTATGTCAATAATGTGCCAAAGTACATCAGATGCCTGGGCTGTCTTTTACTTTTTCTTTTCATTCAAAAGAATTTAATTTCCTGGGTGAGTTCCTTATCGGGTGGCTGTGTGTTCCTTTTGCTCCATTACATTCTCTCACTCTTACTCGTATGCTCTCATTTTCCTTCTCTTTCTCCAACATATTTAGTAGCCAGTTTTTCAGATTAAAGATGTTCCGTTAGCTTCAGAAAATATTCAGATTGGACTGTGGTCACTGTAGTCAGTATATTTCATTTGCTTCCTTTCTCAACCCAGTTAGTTTTGCCTCCATGTCTTTTCTTCAGCTGTTAAATACTTAGTGGCGATTGAATTAGAGGGATGGTGCTAAAGAACTCTCACTAAAGAAACACAAAGATGTGTATCTTCTTTTATTTTTTTTAAAATAACATGTCATTGCCACTTACTTATTTTGAATCCATTTTCTAAGTGACATGAGAAAAGAGCAAAGCATAAATCATGAGGTGTGTCTTTATGAAAGATTTGAGCTCTGGAGGGTACAAGACCTGCCCTCTGAGGTCAAAGCAGCATCTCGTGCCCTTTGTGCTGTGCTCGCTCCTCTAACCAGGCCCATGGGGAGGGCAGAGGAAGAGTCACTGCCGCTTTCTCCAGCGGCTGCGCACCTGCTACCGGAGAGAAAAGGTGACCTTGAAATCAGAGTGTGCTATACTTTGAAAGAAATCATCTAAATAACAGCACAATAGATGAGGGCATTACTCCTATCATGACTCTCTTCAAAGTTTTGCTTTCTGCTTCCCATTCTCCCTGATGGTTGTTTTTATTCCCTCCATCAAAATTCTCCTCCTCTGCTTCAAATAACTTAAGGAGCTACCTTCTTAGTACTCATTGCTTTGCTGTATTTATAGGAGTGTTGCTGATTTTCCATTTCTATTTTCTGACCGCTTTTACCATTCCTTAATGACTTTGACCTCACTTTGTGAAATGCACACACATGTGAACACACGTGTGGGTGTGCACATACACACTTTATTTACAGTCTGGAAGTATAATCATGGATTTACTTTATTCAAATAACTTTCCATTTCTCTCTTTCATTTGTTATTCACTGTGAAGCTTCCAGCTTTAAGGAATATATATTTCATTCTTTTTCTTTATTTAAAATGCAGAGTTGCAGGGCCGGGCATGGTGGGTCATGCCTGTAATCCCAGCACTTTGAGAGGACGAGGTGGGCAGGTCACTTGAGGTCAGGAGTTTGAGACCAGCCTGGGCAATGTGGTGAAACCCTGTCTCTACTAAAAAGAATACAAAAAATTAGCAAAAATAATTGCCGAATTTCAGATATTAAATTTAGAAAGTAAAGATTTTCAAAGCACACTAAATTGTGCCAAAAATGCAGAAATGCAAGTATGTAAATGGAGTACAGGGCCATGACTAATATTTATGAACATTTCTCTTTAATGTCCAGCCACAAAAATATTTTTTCTGTTTCCTTTTCCTTATTCTTTCCTTTGCACTTTGATTCCAGACTATTCCATGGACAGAGGCTCAAATCCTGACCTGTCCAAATTTTGGCATCTCTTCACCAAATTCTGGAGCCCTAGCTACGCACTGACTCTGCTTTGATGTCACCAATTGGGTTCTGGTATCTTGTGTGTACTTTTCCAGCATTTGATCCTTGACATTTTCTTTCTTTTCTTTTCTTTTTTCTTTTTTGGAGGCAGAGTCTCACTCTGTTGGCCCAGGCAGGAGATCTTGGCTCACTGCAACCTCCACCTTCCAGGTTCAAGCAATTCTCCTTTCTCAGCCTCCCAAGGTAGCTGAGATCACAGGCAAGCACCACCATGCCCAGCATATTTTTGTATCTTTAGCAGAGACGAAGTTTCACTATGTTGGCCAGGCTGATTTCAAACTCCTGACCTCAAATGATCCGCTCGCCTTGGCCTCCCAAAGTGCTGGAATTACAGGCATGAGCCACCATGCCTGGCTGATCCTTGGCAGTTTCTTAGACTGAACTTTGAATTATTCATGAATAGCTTCAGTTGTCCAAAAAGAAAAAAAAATAAACACTGAAGGGCTTATTTCTTAAATGAAATCTGAGAATAAGAAACCTAGGGTTGATATGGGAACCTTATGGAGTTTTCAGAGCTACTCCTTTTAGTTTCTGCTCTGCCATCCTCGGCATGTCCACAGTGTTGCCACATAATCCAAGAGGGCTGCTTGAAGTTCGGTCATCTCATCAGCATTCCAGGAAACAGGTGCGAAACAGTAGAGAGACAAGAAGTGCTCCTGGCACCTGAGTTAATCTTTCTTCAGCAGCCTGCCTGAAGTTCTGTCACATCCACATACATTTCCTCTAGAAAGTTGGGATGTGTTCTGGTTGTAGGTCTTCCCTAAGGAGAGAAAGGGGAGATTAAATTATAGAAGGCAAGAAGAATTCTCTAACCCATTTTCATTTCAGGGCTGACCAATTATGCCATGAGGAAGTAAAGGAATGGGGCTCAGTGAAGGACTGAAATGATTTTTTTTTTTTTTTTTTTTTTTTTTACTAACAAAGGAAATGAGAAGAGGAGCAGACCCGGCTTGGGCTTGCACAGTGGAAATTGTCTTGCATCCACTCTCCGCTACCAATGTGAGAAACAGACTACATGATTTTACCTCCCTCTTGAGACCAAAGTGAATCTCACAAAGCCTTTCTTCAGCAACTAAACCCTTCTGAGATATAGTTTTGTTTCCTTCAAAAGTCTTCAATTTATATTGTAGACTTTTTGCTTTCCTCAATTTTCTTTTTAAGACCAAATCCCTCAATTTTGTTTCATTTCATTTTAATAACTTTACAAAATAACTCCTAAGTACCTTATACGAACAGGGATCATATAATTTTAGACCAATCTGAGGGGTACGGATTCTGCAGGTTTCAGGCCTATGTCCATCTGATCGTCAAGAACTCCCCTGTTGAGTTCTTTTTTGTAAATGGAGCTGAGCAGTCTTCACTGAGTTATGCATGCATATGAAAGGCTGTGTTCACTGTTTCCTGCCTTGATTTGGAGACTGCTGCCCTGAAATTGGCAGGCTTGCAGATGACACATATGCAACTTCTGAGCCTCATCCTCATCACTGCCCTCTGGCTTTTTTGGAATGCTCTGTACTAAGTAACTCCTGGTCCTCAAACCAGTAAGAAGGAGATCCAGAACCCTTCTTTTCTCTGAGACAGGTTCTACTGCTGAAGATAAGCTGAGAGTATTCCAGGACCCCCTAGGTATCAATGGTTCTTCACTCTACTGAATATTTGATCTGTGGGAAAAATTCTAGAAATACTGATTTAAACATCTTCGCTCCACAGTCTCTAGTCTATATCCTCTCCAACCCCATGAGTTTACCAATAATACCTTGTGAACTTGACCACAGGAATCAAAGTCTGTAGAATGTGACATATGTTGGCAAATGCCAGATGTATCCACGGTAATGTCTACATGAACCCCTCCCTAGGTAATAAGGTACCCGCTTCTTCCTTTTAAGATACCTAGTCCTGCAAAAAAAATTCAATCCTGGTCTTCCAGAACTGTGTTTTCAGAACTGTGTTTTGAGTGCTAATGCCCATGCAAAAATGTACTTATGTTGAGACAACCTTGGCCTTCCTAGGTGTTTTCTTCTAGGAGGATGTCATAAATACTTTCTGTCTCCTAGGTGCACAGTGACACACACCAATCATGGGGCATAGTTTACTGTGAATGACATGTTACAAATAACAGCAAAAATACCACGGGTTACAAATATTTTTTGAAAAAAATCAATGAGATAAAACCAAATTTGTGTGACTCTTCCATTATGTTCAAGGTGGAATAAGAAAAAACAGATTTACTCTATTATCTGAAACAGCTAACAAGCAGGACAAAATGTGTGCAATGAAGGCTTTCAAGAAACTGGACATCAGGCAAAAAGGTACCATTATCCCTGAGAGAACAGGTGAGGGATGCAAGAAAGGCAATCTCTGTACTGCCCCTGTTTACTGCCTGGGGAGTTTCTAGGCTGTGCCATAGGGAGGGGGACCCAGGTTATGTCCATTCTCAACAGCCAGACCTGAAACGTCATAATTCATGGGACATTGGGTAAGGTACTCAGGAGTGGCAGGCCTTTGTAAAGGTTAATTTAACCCCAGACCAAATGCTGCTTAGACCCCATCTAGCAAAACTTAAGAGCAAGACCTGAGAGGGTCAACTTGTTTTTAAGCAACTTAATCATGTCTCAAAAGAAAGCACAAGATTTTTAGCAGTACAAAAATATGCAGCACCTCCCCAACAGGATACAATTCACAAAGTCTGGTGAATAATCACAAATTGCTGGGCATGCAAAGATGCAGAAAAACACTATTCATAATGAAGAGAAAAATCCATCAATCACAATGGGCCCAGAAATGACCCATAATAAAATTAGTAGATAACAACATTTAAACAGTGATTATGAATGTATTCCATGTTCCGGAAGCTAGAGGAAAGATTGAACATGTTAACTACAAATGTGGAATTTTAAGAAGATCTAAATGCAGTTTTCAGAGATGAAAGCTGTAATGTCAAGGATTAAAAAAATACATTGATAGCATTAACAGTGGATCAACATCAGAAGAAAAAAATAAGTGAAATTTAAGAAATAGCAGCAGATGCTTTTCAAAATGAAAACATAGCGGAAAAAAAAAAGATTAAAAATAACTACCAAAGCATCAATGAACAAAGAAACAACTGAAGAAGCCAATATATGTGTAATTGGACTCTCCAAAGTGGAAGGGAAAGAAAAAAAAAACTAAACAATGTCTGAAAATTTTCAATATATAATTTAAACCCACAGATCAGTGCCTATTATAATGAAATTGCTTAAAACAGTGAAAGAGAGAAAATCTTCAGAGCAGCTGCAGGGCAGGGAGAGCATGTTAAATACCAAGTGGCAAAAATAAGAATGACAAGCAAATTTCTCACTGGCAACAATACAAGTGAGAAGAGAGTGTAGCAACATCCTTAAAGTAATAGAAGGAAAAAAACCCTCCTCTTCTAATCTAGAATTTACTATAGAAATTCCATAGTAAATCTTTGTGAAAATATCTTTGAAACGCAAAATGAAATAAAAACTTTTTTTTTTCAGATAGCCAAAATCTGAAAGAAATTTTCACTGACAAAGATTCTCTGCTTGGCCAAACTTTAGACAGACTTCTGAACCTTCTCCTAGGAACATCTATGAACTTCCTTGTAAAATACAGTTTTAGCAAAGAACCCGGCTAATTCAGTTTGACACGAACTCCCATCTTTGATATCTGATCACGGTTAATATCTGATCAAGTTTCTGATCCTCCACCATCTCCTGAGGAATGTATAAAGTAACCCTAGCCTGTCTTTAGCAAGAATCCTGTTAGGTCAATCCCATTAGCCAGAATTCTCTTTATGCCTGATGTTTCCTATTAGCAATTTGCTAGCCATTGATCCTCACCCTTTTCCTTGACTGTAAATTCCTACTTTCCCACGTTGTATTTGGAGATGATCACAGTCTCTCTCTTCTTGCAAGACCTTGTTGCAGTGGTGTCTATACCCATCACAATGGTCCCGAGTAAAGTCTTTCTTACTATGCTTTCCAGGTGTCACTGGAAAATATTTTCTTTAACATCACACTATAAGAGTTTTTAAAGAGAATTCTTCCAACAAAAATAAAATGATACAGCATGCAAATCTAGATCTATAAAAATAGATCTAGAAAAAAATACAGTTTTTTGTGTAGATCTAGGTCTATATTTTCTGTAACTATACAGATAAACATTAAAACTTTTAAAATTATTTAAACTCAGTAAAAGACAATGGTCTGTTTAAACTAAAAATCATAACAATGCATTTTGTGGTTTATGCCATATATAAAAGAAAAATGTATAACCACAATAATACAAAAGCCAAAAGATGAGAAAAGGAACTATACTACTGTAAATTTCTTATACTATAAATAAAATAATATAATTTGGAGGTTAGCTGTGATAAATTAAGATGTATATTATAAGCCCAAAGGTAATGACCAAAATAGCACAACAAAGAATTATGCTAAATGAACAGAAAATATAACAAAATTATAAAGAAATATATGATTGAACCAAAGAAGGACAAAAAGAGTAAAGGGGAAAAAGAACTATGGAACAAATTAAAAACAAATAAGATATTAGAGATAGTACATATAAATCCAAATGGATCAATAATTATATTAAATGTAAATGATCTAAATATCCCAACTGAGTTGCAGAATTGATCAGATTACATAAAGTAAGACCCAACTATATACTGTTTTGAAGAAACCCACTTTAAATGTAAAGACAAATATTTTAAAAGTAAAAAGATGAAAAATGAGAGACTGCACACAAAATATACACTAAAGAGAAGAAAGTTGGAGTGGCAATTTTAATAGTAGATAAAGTAGATTTCAGGGTGAAGTATATCTCAAAGGAAAAGGGGAGTCATTAAATACTGATAAGCAGGTCAGTTCCTCAAAATAAAATAAAAATCATAAAATGTATGTATTTAGTAAGAGTGCCAAAAATTGTGAAGCAAAAACACAATTTGCAGGACAAATAGACATATCAATTAGAGTAAACTGCTCTCTTTCAAAAAGTTACAGGAAAAAAGACTTCAGCAAGTATATAAAGGATTTGAGCAATACTATTTACCAACTTACCAAATCAATATTTATATACTACTCCACTAACCACAATAAAACACATTTTTTTTCAAATGTGCGTTGATAATTTGCCAATGTAGGCCACATTCTGGAACATAGTCTCAAGTAATTTTCAAAAATTCAGTTCCTATAAGATATATTGTCTCATCACAATGTTATTAACCTAGAAATCAAATATAGAAAAATATTTGGATTATATCCATACATTTGGGAACAAAATAGCATACTTATCCATAACTTATGAATCAATTTAGAACTCCAAGAGAAAAAGTATTGTGAAATAAATAAAAATGGAAATTTAATATTTTAAAACTCGTTGAATGCTACTAAACAAAAATGTATGACCACAGGCTTCTGAAGCTTCAACTGCAACTAAAACATTATTTAGAGAAAAATGTACAGTATTAAACACTTATACTAGGACAAAGAAACGACACTCAATTCAGATTCCACCCTACAATATTAATTATGGAAGAGCAAATGACATCCAAAGTAAGCAAAAGAAAGGAAACAGTAAAGTTCTGGGCAGATTAATATTAAAAACAACAACAGAAGTAGAAAATAGAAAAAAAAAAAAATGATGAAACCAAAGCCAGTTCTGTGAGAAAGTCGATAAAATTAAGAAACCTCTAGTTAGAATGATCAGGAAGAAAAAGATAAAAGACACAAACTACCAATATCAGGAAACATTGGTTATGTGATTTGGGTATTTTACTCTATGGTCTTTAGCTTAGAGAAATGAATGTGTTAAGTACACACAAAGACTGTCCATGCATACTTACAGCAGGTTTATTAGAAATAACCAGTCGAAATAAACCAAGTGTCCATCGACAGATGGGTGGATAAACACATTATACCAATTCAAGAAAATAAAGTGAGATCAGAAAGAGTGCAGATTGTATAATTTCATCGATAAAATTCTAGAATATACAGACTAATCAGTAGTTAGAAAACACGAGTAAAGGGATACAAGGCAGTGGGCAGGGAGGGAGGACTCACAATGGTCGAAGAAGACATTTGTGGGTGATGATGGATCTTATCTGATTGCTATGATGGTTCTATGGGTGTAAACAGGTGGATTTTATTGTATGTGTGCCAATGACACCTCAATATACCTGATAATATGAAATGTGTGGCTTTCCAATCCTAATTTTCTTTTCTAAGTTGGGAGAGAGGATTTAGTTGGATTTCAGAAAACGATGGGCAGTCCTGTACAGCTTCTGTTACCACATTCATTCTTTGTTATGGAATCTCCCTGGCAATGAGTTGAACTTCTGCAGGCTCAGGTCCTAATCTCTTTAGGGTGGCTTTTATATTAACCCTTCACCCGAAAACTTCTTTTCCCCAAACTGTGAAAACAGTTTACTGATCAGATTAATCTCATTTCTTTTAATTTTGGCTGAAAAGTTTCTACCAGTTTGTTTTCTAGACAGTTGTTTTATCTTGTCCTACTACTTTGCCTTTTATTTGTGGAGGAGAATTTATTGTTAGTTTCCACCATTTTATTCTCTTCCTCCCTTGACCTCTTCTTTTCTTCTCTCTGTCCCTTTTCCTGCCTTAAATTTCTACTTTTTTCTATAGAATATACCTATATACCCTCTTATTTATTTCAATTTGGCTATAGTTTTCTATTTTTATTGTGAGTTCTTCAGAAAGCTTTTTTCAAAAATAATATTTGAAAACATCAGTTTGTCATTACCCAGCTGTTTTGTGTGTGTGTGTATTTTTTTTTTTCATATCAGCACTTTCTTCAGAATCGATGCCTAAAAATAGTCCCTTTTTAATTTTAACGCCTGCTGAAAAATATCATCTCTGTGGTTAAAAAATACTTTTAAGCATGACATGGTTTGTCTGTGTCCCCACCCAAATCTCAACTTGAATTATATCTCCCAGAATTCCCATGTGTTGTGGGAGAGACCCAGGAGGAGGTAACTGAATTATGGGGGCCAGTCTTTCCTGTGTTACTCTCGAGATAGTTAATAAGTCTCATGAGATCTGATGGTTTTATCAGGGGTTTCCACTTTTGCTTCTTTCTCATTTTCTCTTGCCACTGCCATGTAAGAAGTGCCTTTTGCCTCCCTCTATGATTCTGAGCCCTCCTCAGCCATGTGGAACTGTAAGTCCAATTAAGCCTCTTTTTCTTCCCAGTCTCGGGTGTTTCTTTATCAGCAGCATGAAAACAGACTAATACAGAGCACATACATGCTTCATATATATACTTTTGTGAAGTAGAGATAACTAAGCTACAAGCAGTGCTTCTTCTTTTGTCAAAGATGCTGGGGTTTTGGTTGGACAGTATAGTTTAAAATTCCCCTGCCATAGTCACTTTATATTTCAATTATCAATGACATCATACCCAGCATTGTGTATCTTCTTTACTGACATATGGAATTGAAGGATGTTGTTGTCCATTTCTAATTTCTTACTATTTCTGATATATATATACACACACACACTTTTTTCCTTATTTTGAGTTATTACTACAAGATTAGATAGCAGCTTCTGTTTTTCCCCAAATAGTTTTTTAAAAACAAATAACAAACATTTATTCTTGTAGCTTGAGTCATATTATTTATCCTGTATATACAGATCATTATAAAAATGCCTCCCCAAGTTATCTCCACAAAATATATCACTATAATTTTCAAAAAATGAGGTCCAACATGTGTATGTGCTGCCTTAGCCTTTAAGTTGATCCTGCTAATACATCAGTTTCGACTGGTTTCATGGCTGTTTGCTATTTGTTTTCCCTCATGCTTTGTATTTTCACTTAAAAATTAAAAGAATGAATGGGCCCAGTGATGCAAACCATAAATTCTGGAGACATTGTTAAGCCGTGAAGTCCTTTTTGAACAGATTTTTTGACAAATCCTTGGACACTTGTTTCTGTTCTTGAGACTAGGGATATTTTCCCTTATATTTAGGAACAGTAATACCTACTGATATTATTTTTCCTGAAGTTCAGATACATTGGTCACATGATGTTTCTTCAGAAATAAAAAAAGTTAATATTCATCTTCGCATAAGTAAACAAAAAAACACCTTACATTTGCTATGTAAATCCCAATGGCAACTGCAAGAAGGTACATATTATTAAAATATCTGCAAGAAAACAGAATGAGAGGAAAATAGTTTCTTGCCAACATATATTAAAGAGATTGAGGAATTGGAGATCAATTAAAATTCTTGGTGTCTAAATGCATAAGCTATTACTAAGATTCATCAGAAACTAATTAGGTTGGCTCAGTAGAAGATGGATGTGAGGGTCCATTCTGTCACTGCAGGAATAGGAGACCCAGACGCCCTCAGGAAAGAGTGGGGCTACACTGATCAACAGCTGCAGGCTGTGGTATTACGTGGTCTCTGATAACTAAGGAACATCACGCTGTTGAAGATTTGGAGAGGGGCAGTGTATGCTTCATTAGGACAGTAGAACATTTAATTTGCAGTCATCTCATTTAATATAGAAATCTCTAAACTGGGAGTGACAATGACATGCTGTGAAGTCCCCTCTGCTTCTTGTGTGAATCTAGGGAAGTCTGTTAAAATCAGTTTCCCCCACTCATAAAATGGTGTGTGTGTGTGTGTGTGTGTGTGTGTGTGTGTGTGTGTGTGTGTATGTTTCAATCAGGTTACAGGAAACCACCATAAACTGAAACCTATTTGAACTCATGGTAGAAATGAAAGGTTCAAGGGCATGTAGTAACCTAATTTCACCTCTCTGTGCTTTGAAACCCATTCGTGAAGTCATTCATGTATTCAGTAAATACTGAGTTGCTCACAATGTGCCTGGCATGGTGGACATAGATGTGAACACCACTGCCTTTGTAGATTTCATACACTCTCTCTTTGTTTCCCTTGCTACTGAAGGATGTGGACTTGCAGACAGGAAGACCTGAAACTGTTGCACTCATTTCTGTCATCTTTTTCTAGCACAGTACACAAAATATATGTGTGAAATGCATGAACTTATAAATGAACAAAAATGAGAGCAACAGAGCATTTTCCCACCTTTTCCATTTGTCCTGACTCCTGAAGACTTTGAACCAATATGGTTTTTCTTTTCCCTTAACTGCTTCTGCTCTTCTAGTTCCAGTTATACTACCTGAACACAGCCATACATAAACATGTTGTAAGAGGGTCTGTTGCTTTAAAAAGTAGGGACAAAATTTTTTTTCCAGAGTTGTTGTGTAGTCCCTTAACTCTCAGTGACTCTTATTTCCCTAGCCACCAATAGTGATTTGGTCTTTCCATGGCTTTTAATATATTTTTCCATCTCCCTGGAGCACTATGAGAATTACCTTCTTTTATGTCTGATTCTGTAAAAGGCACCTTCAAGGTCCAAGGAGGAAAAGTGCTGTGCATAATACAAGTAATCTCATCATGATGCATCATAGGAATATTGTAAGGAATAATTGAACACTATCTGTGAAATATGGGACTCTCCTCAGAGGACAGGTGCTCTGTAGTTTTCTTCTATGTAACAAAACTTTCTGACTCATAAACAAAAAGTGTATGTCTCCTGTCCTATAGTCGTTTTTTAAAATTTGCAAATATTATGTCTCTGGGCCTTGAAAGATATCTGCAATAAGAACAAAAGTAGGAAAACTTGTATTTAAATGCTAGTCAAATTTTAGTTTCAGTTATGTAGCAGAAAGCACGCTGATGTGGAAATTAGGGCTTACAGGCTCTAATCTCCTTTCTGTGCCTGTATTATTGTATCCCTTTAGAAGAGTGGTAGAACTGCATAAATTGGAAGAACCTCTGGTGTGAAGCCGTGATAAGAAGTAGACCTCCCTTCCCTTTCTCACCCTAAACTTTTTTGACTCTGGTTCCCCCTAACCCTCCCATCTCGAGTTTCTTGGGGACAGAGATCATGCTTGTTTCACATTTTTTAATTCCTAGTTATAAGTATGGTGTCAGGCAGATGGTAGTCCCTCAATAAACATTTGCGAATGAATGTCTTACAAAATATAAGCCATAATCAATAGTTGGGTAACAATATTTAGATGCAGCAATTCCAAAGCTTGACATCAGAGACACCACTTGCTGTTCAAAGATGACTGACAAGTTGATATCATTAAGAGATTCTCTTGGGGAAAGGAATAAAAACTGTCAGACTATGTATATGGGCCAACTCTGAACAGATGCTGTGCTGAGGGATTTGGGAAATAACCCCATGAATTACATTCTAAAATTAAATGTGCAAGATTGTATGTATTTGTGGCTGACAAGTGGAAATGGTTTGGTAGAGTTGATCTGCTGCTGTGCTTGAGTGAACCCAACTAGAAGCTGTCTGAGTCCTTAGCACACAGAAGATTGAGGGCCATGGTAGCTTGGTACCACCCTGCTCATCAGCAGGTTAACTAGAGTGCCGTTTCAAGATCATCTATAAAAGATTGCTGCAACTTGGAGGCTGAACATAGTGTCCAGCATTGTTTTGGGATGCCTTAGAAAGGAAAACGTTGACATTTATTAGGTTGGTGCCAAAGTAACTGGTTTTTGTCATTGAAATTAATAGCAAAAACCACAATTACTTAGGCACCCACCTAATAGGTAACATTAGGGCCTAGATTGGGAAATAACGTTTTAGTTTTCTGGATGCAAACTCTAAGTAAGATTAAACAAAACAACAGCAAGAAAGACAAATAAAACAATGAAATAGATTTCACAATTGACAATCTATATGCTTTTATTTCCAATTTCTAAATTTCCTTCCTGTTCTTAGGGAATTATCATTGGAATATTGTGATTGAAAGAAAGATTTGTTTTAAGAATGTTTTTAGAAAATGCAAAAAATGTTTGGATTTTAAAAAATCCAAAACTGAGTGTTCTAGGCATAGTGCAAAGCATTTATGACAATAAAATATCTGGAGTAGAAGAAAGAACAAAAATCTGCTTGACAAGCATGTTTTGAAAAAGGAGGGATAAGTTCAGATATGACTAGAAAAAGACGGTTTTAGTGTGTTCTTAAAGATAGATGCTTGGACTCCATCCTGAAAAGTTCTGAATCAGAAAGTCTGTTTTTTGTCTGTTCTTCTTTTTATAGGTGTTTTCAAATATTAACAGCTGCCACACCCATGTAACGTTTGCTAATATCCCACGAGAAGCTTCTCAGGTGTAGGCAAACCATACTTGGCTTAAACACAATAAGTATCTTGCCCCATCCCTATGCCTGCCTGGAACGTTGACTTGGTTAGAGGTGTGAATAGAGAGAATGTATGCTGGTCACAGCTAATTAGTGTGCTTTAATTTAGGTTTTCCTTTCTGTTCCATTTCATAAACCCTGACCTTTATCATAACTAACATCCCTCTCTTGCTTTCTCCAAAATTCCCCAATTGTGAAAGTATTTAAATTATTTCTGTTATTTAAAAATAGCATGTTCATGTAATCATTTTAGAGTAAATCTTAATTGAGTTTAAGAGATGATTTTTGCCTTTATTAAAGAGCATGCAGGTACCTTAACTTGCTTTTTTGAGTAAGAATAATCTAAAACATTAGGATTCATAGACATGTGGAAAGGTAAGCATTTTAATATAGTGACAGAATACATTTAATCAGGTAAATGAATCTAATGAATAAGGGAAAATGCATCAAAATATCAGTTATTGACCCTTGGTAAATGAGAATTCAGGGTGGGTGATATTTTCTATGATATTTTATGACTCTAGTTGGTTTTTAATATTGCAAGTGAGTGATAACTTCTGCCACTGCTTTGTCTTTAAAACTCTTCAGAAGAATCACTGTATATCAATGAAGGCTACAGCATGATATAGCTGCATAAAACTTATGCTAGTGCAAAGATGCTAAAGAGAATCATTTGTTTTCCTAATAGCTCTATTTCAGCAGACCATGGCCTTACCCAGAAATGCCCTGTTAGCAAAGCTGTCATTCTACAATGATCTCTGGATGCAAGAACGATGATAGAGCACAGGCTTCTGCATTTATTGTAGAATATCATTTTTCCTTTATTTTTGAAAGAATTCATAATTTGTATTCTATTTTCCTTTGGCTAGAATAGACTAAAGTTTGATTCAAGGTAAAAACTCATCCAAGTAGGGAATTATACACTGGAGAAATATTTACAAGATGCACTGTAATCTTTCTAGCTAGAGTACATTAGATTTTCTTCTTATATCCAGGCACTTGAAATGGATACACTGAATATTTTCTTTTCCCCAGGTCACAGTATAAGAATAATATCATTTAGTTTACAAATTATACCTTGGGAGCCAAACTTTATGTAGTACCAAACTAAAGATAGGTTGATAGTGTTTTGGCAATTTACAGACCAAACATCTTCAACGCCCTTGGGCCTGCAGGAATAATGAGGAGGATGTGATTAAATGGCAGTCCCCTGCTTGAAATCTTTCTGCAGTTTCCGATCATCTTGGATTTAATTCAAACTCTTCACCATGGCCCACGAGGCCCTAAGGGATCCTGGCCTACACACTCTCTCAGACTTTATCTTGTACGATTCTTCCTTTTTACTATATTCCAGGTATGCTTGCCTTCTTAGTGTCCTTAACACACATCAGTCTCATTCCTCCCTTGCGGAATTTGCCCAAGCTATTTCCACCACTGAAATGATTTTTCCATAGAGTATTTACTTAGTTTGATTCTTTTTAATACTCATGCGTCAGTTTAAATGTTTTCATCTTTGAGAGGTTTTGTGATCACCATTCCAGGGTAGGCTCCCAGACACTCAGTTATCTTGCCCTACTATTTTTTTGAAAAAATAAAAATTATAACTACGTTTTATATTTGTTTACTGTTTCTCGCCCCCTCACTAGAAGGTAAGCTCTGTGAGATCAGGTTCCCTGCTTGTCTCATTGCTGTACCTGAGACAGTACCTGGTGGTGATAATGGGCACTTACTCTTTGCTTGTTGAATGAAACAGTGAATGCATAAGTGAGATTCAATTTAAGGACAAAATA